>NW_027460780.1:0-30844 GCF_050947875.1 Dermacentor variabilis | reverse complement strand
TGCATGCAAATGGTGCTTTTGGCAGAACGCGCGTGTGGATTTCTACCAAACGACGTGAAAAGCATGCCGATGCTGCTCTTTTTAGCACCCGCACATGGATTTGTGCCAAAACGCGTTTTAAGCATGCGCATGCATCTTTTGGTAGACGCGGACGCAGTTTTCTGCAAAACCACACGATATGCATGCAAATGGTGCTTTTGGCAGAACGCGCGCGTGGATTTCTACCAAACGACGTGAAAAGCATGCCGATGCTGCTCTTTTTAACATCCGCACATGGATTTGTGCCAAAACGCGTTTTTAAGCATGCACATGCATCTTTTGGTAGACGCGGACGCAGTTTTCTGCAAAACCACACGATATGCATGCAAATGGTGCTTTTGGCAGAACGCGCGTGTGGATTTCTACCAAACGACGTGAAAAGCATGCCGATGCTGCTCTTTTTAACATCCGCACATGGATTTGTGCCAAAACGCGTTTTTAGCATGCACATGCATCTTTTGGTAGACGCGGACGCAGTTTTCTGCAAAACCACACGATATGCATGCAAATGGTGCTTTTGGCAGAACGCGCGTGTGGATTTCTACCAAACGACGTGAAAAGCATGCCGATGCTGCTCTTTTTAACATCCGCACATGGATTTGTGCCAAAGCGCGTTTTAAGCATGCGCATGCATCTTTTGGTAGACGCGGACGCAGTTTTCTGCAAAACCACACGATAGGCATGCAAATGGTGCTTTTGGCAGAACGCGCGTGTGGATTTCTACCAAACGACGTGAAAAGCATGCCGATGCTGCTCTTTTTAACATCCGCACATGGATTTGTGCCAAAGCGCGTTTTAAGCATGCGCATGCATCTTTTGGTAGACGCGGACGCAGTTTTCTGCAAAACCACACGATATGCATGCAAATGGTGCTTTTGGCAGAACGCGCGTGTGGATTTCTACCAAACGACGTGAAAAGCATGCCGATGCTGCTCTTTTTAACATCCGCACATGGATTTGTGCCAAAACGCGTTTTAAGCATGCGCATGCATCTTTTGGTAGACGCGGACGCAGTTTTCTGCAAAACCACACGATAGGCATGCAAATGGTGCTTTTGGCAGAACGCGCGCGTGGATTTCTACCAAACGACGTGAAAAGCATGCCGATGCTGCTCTTTTTAACATCCGCACATGGATTTGTGCCAAAACGCGTTTTTAGCATGCACATGCATCTTTTGGTAGACGCGGACGCAGTTTTCTGCAAAACCACACGATATGCATGCAAATGGTGCTTTTGGCAGAACGCGCGTGTGGATTTCTACCAAACGACGTGAAAAGCATGCCGATGCTGCTCTTTTTAACATCCGCACATGGATTTGTGCCAAAACGCGTTTTTAGCATGCACATGCATCTTTTGGTAGACGCGGACGCAGTTTTCTGCAAAACCACACGATATGCATGCAAATGGTGCTTTTGGCAGAACGCGCGTGTGGATTTCTAACAAACGACGTGAAAAGCATGCCGATGCTGCTCTTTTTAACATCCGCACATGGATTTGTGCCAAAACGCGTTTTAAGCATGCGCATGCATCTTTTGGTAGACGCGGACGCAGTTTTCTGCAAAACCACACGATAGGCATGCAAATGGTGCTTTTGGCAGAACGCGCGTGTGGATTTCTACCAAACGACGTGAAAAGCATGCCGATGCTGCTCTTTTTAGCACCCGCACATGGATTTGTGCCAAAACGCGTTTTAAGCATGCGCATGCATCTTTTGGTAGACGCGGACGCAGTTTTCTGCAAAACCACACGATATGCATGCAAATGGTGCTTTTGGCAGAACGCGCGCGTGGATTTCTACCAAACGACGTGAAAAGCATGCCGATGCTGCTCTTTTTAACATCCGCACATGGATTTGTGCCAAAGCGCGTTTTAAGCATGCGCATGCATCTTTTGGTAGACGCGGACGCAGTTTTCTGCAAAACCACACGATAGGCATGCAAATGGTGCTTTTGGCAGAACGCACGTGTGGATTTCTACCAAACGACGTGAAAAGCATGGCGATGCTGCTCTTTTTAACATCCGCACATGGATTTGTGCCAAAACGCGTTTTTAGCATGCGCATGCATCTTTTGGTAGACGCGGACGCAGTTTTCTGCAAAACCACACGATATGCATGCAAATGGTGCTTTTGGCAGAACGCGCGTGTGGATTTCTACCAAACGACGTGAAAAGCATGCCGATGCTGCTCTTTTTAACATCCGCACATGGATTTGTGCCAAAACGCGTTTTAAGCATGCGCATGCATCTTTTGGTAGACGCGGACGCAGTTTTCTGCAAAACCACACGATAGGCATGCAAATGGTGCTTTTGGCAGAACGCGCGTGTGGATTTCTACCAAACGACGTGAAAAGCATGCCGATGCTGCTCTTTTTAGCACCCGCACATGGATTTGTGCCAAAACGCGTTTTAAGCATGCGCATGCATCTTTTGGTAGACGCGGACGCAGTTTTCTGCAAAACCACACGATAGGCATGCAAATGGTGCTTTTGGCAGAACGCGCGCCTGGATTTCTACCAAACGACGTGAAAAGCATGCCGATGCTGCTCTTTTTAACATCCGCACATGGATTTGTGCCAAAACGCGTTTTTAGCATGCACATGCATCTTTTGGTAGACGCGGACGCAGTTTTCTGCAAAACCACACGATATGCATGCAAATGGTGCTTTTGGCAGAACGCGCGTGTGGATTTCTACCAAACGACGTGAAAAGCATGCCGATGCTGCTCTTTTTAACATCCGCACATGGATTTGTGCCAAAACGCGTTTTTAGCATGCACATGCATCTTTTGGTAGACGCGGACGCAGTTTTCTGCAAAACCACACGATATGCATGCAAATGGTGCTTTTGGCAGAACGCGCGTGTGGATTTCTACCAAACGACGTGAAAAGCATGCCGATGCTGCTCTTTTTAACATCCGCACATGGATTTGTGCCAAAACGCGTTTTAAGCATGCGCATGCATCTTTTGGTAGACGCGGACGCAGTTTTCTGCAAAACCACACGATAGGCATGCAAATGGTGCTTTTGGCAGAACGCGCGTGTGGATTTCTACCAAACGACGTGAAAAGCATGCCGATGCTGCTCTTTTTAGCACCCGCACATGGATTTGTGCCAAAACGCGTTTTAAGCATGCGCATGCATCTTTTGGTAGACGCGGACGCAGTTTTCTGCAAAACCACACGATAGGCATGCAAATGGTGCTTTTGGCAGAACGCGCGCGTGGATTTCTACCAAACGACGTGAAAAGCATGCCGATGCTGCTCTTTTTAACATCCGCACATGGATTTGTGCCAAAACGCGTTTTTAGCATGCACATGCATCTTTTGGTAGACGCGGACGCAGTTTTCTGCAAAACCACACGATATGCATGCAAATGGTGCTTTTGGCAGAACGCGCGTGTGGATTTCTACCAAACGACGTGAAAAGCATGCCGATGCTGCTCTTTTTAACATCCGCACATGGATTTGTGCCAAAACGCGTTTTTAGCATGCACATGCATCTTTTGGTAGACGCGGACGCAGTTTTCTGCAAAACCACACGATATGCATGCAAATGGTGCTTTTGGCAGAACGCGCGTGTGGATTTCTACCAAACGACGTGAAAAGCATGCCGATGCTGCTCTTTTTAACATCCGCACATGGATTTGTGCCAAAACGCGTTTTAAGCATGCGCATGCATCTTTTGGTAGACGCGGACGCAGTTTTCTGCAAAACCACACGATAGGCATGCAAATGGTGCTTTTGGCAGAACGCGCGCGTGGATTTCTACCAAACGACGTGAAAAGCATGCCGATGCTGCTCTTTTTAACATCCGCACATGGATTTGTGCCAAAACGCGTTTTTAGCATGCACATGCATCTTTTGGTAGACGCGGACGCAGTTTTCTGCAAAACCACACGATATGCATGCAAATGGTGCTTTTGGCAGAACGCGCGTGTGGATTTCTACCAAACGACGTGAAAAGCATGCCGATGCTGCTCTTTTTAACATCCGCACATGGATTTGTGCCAAATCGCGTTTTTAGCATGCACATGCATCTTTTGGTAGACGCGGACGCAGTTTTCTGCAAAACCACACGATATGCATGCAAATGGTGCTTTTGGCAGAACGCGCGTGTGGATTTCTACCAAACGACGTGAAAAGCATGCCGATGCTGCTCTTTTTAACATCCGCACATGGATTTGTGCCAAAACGCGTTTTAAGCATGCGCATGCATCTTTTGGTAGACGCGGACGCAGTTTTCTGCAAAACCACACGATAGGCATGCAAATGGTGCTTTTGGCAGAACGCGCGTGTGGATTTCTACCAAACGACGTGAAAAGCATGCCGATGCTGCTCTTTTTAGCACCCGCACATGGATTTGTGCCAAAACGCGTTTTAAGCATGCGCATGCATCTTTTGGTAGACGCGGACGCAGTTTTCTGCAAAACCACACGATAGGCATGCAAATGGTGCTTTTGGCAGAACGCGCGCGTGGATTTCTACCAAACGACGTGAAAAGCATGCCGATGCTGCTCTTTTTAACATCCGCACATGGATTTGTGCCAAAACGCGTTTTTAGCATGCACATGCATCTTTTGGTAGACGCGGACGCAGTTTTCTGCAAAACCACACGATATGCATGCAAATGGTGCTTTTGGCAGAACGCGCGCGTGGATTTCTACCAAACGACGTGAAAAGCATGCCGATGCTGCTCTTTTTAACATCCGCACATGGATTTGTGCCAAAACGCGTTTTTAGCATGCACATGCATCTTTTGGTAGACGCGGACGCAGTTTTCTGCAAAACCACACGATATGCATGCAAATGGTGCTTTTGGCAGAACGCGCGTGTGGATTTCTACCAAACGACGTGAAAAGCATGCCGATGCTGCTCTTTTTAACATCCGCACATGGATTTGTGCCAAAACGCGTTTTTAGCATGCACATGCATCTTTTGGTAGACGCGGACGCAGTTTTCTGCAAAACCACACGATAGGCATGCAAATGGTGCTTTTGGCAGAACGCGCTTGTGGATTTCTACCAAACGACGTGAAAAGCATGCCGATGCTGCTCTTTTTAACATCCGCACATGGATTTGTGCCAAAACGCGTTTTTAGCATGCACATGCATCTTTTGGTAGACGCGGACGCAGTTTTCTGCAAAACCACACGATATGCATGCAAATGGTGCTTTTGGCAGAACGCGCGTGTGGATTTCTACCAAACGACGTGAAAAGCATGCCGATGCTGCTCTTTTTAACATCCGCACATGGATTTGTGCCAAAGCGCGTTTTAAGCATGCGCATGCATCTTTTGGTAGACGCGGACGCAGTTTTCTGCAAAACCACACGATAGGCATGCAAATGGTGCTTTTGGCAGAACGCGCGCGTGGATTTCTACCAAACGACGTGAAAAGCATGCCGATGCTGCTCTTTTTAACATCCGCACATGGATTTGTGCCAAAACGCGTTTTTAGCATGCGCATGCATCTTTTGGTAGACGCGGACGCAGTTTTCTGCAAAACCACACGATATGCATGCAAATGGTGCTTTTGGCAGAACGCGCGTGTGGATTTCTACCAAACGACGTGAAAAGCATGCCGATGCTGCTCTTTTTAGCACCCGCACATGGATTTGTGCCAAAACGCGTTTTAAGCATGCGCATGCATCTTTTGGTAGACGCGGACGCAGTTTTCTGCAAAACCACACGATATGCATGCAAATGGTGCTTTTGGCAGAACGCGCGCGTGGATTTCTACCAAACGACGTGAAAAGCATGCCGATGCTGCTCTTTTTAACATCCGCACATGGATTTGTGCCAAAGCGCGTTTTAAGCATGCGCATGCATCTTTTGGTAGACGCGGACGCAGTTTTCTGCAAAACCACACGATAGGCATGCAAATGTTGCTTTTGGCAGAACGCACGTGTGGATTTCTACCAAACGACGTGAAAAGCATGCCGATGCTGCTCTTTTTAACATCCGCACATGGATTTGTGCCAAAACGCGTTTTTAGCATGCGCATGCATCTTTTGGTAGACGCGGACGCAGTTTTCTGCAAAACCACACGATATGCATGCAAATGGTGCTTTTGGCAGAACGCGCGTGTGGATTTCTACCAAACGACGTGAAAAGCATGCCGATGCTGCTCTTTTTAGCACCCGCACATGGATTTGTGCCAAAACGCGTTTTAAGCATGCGCATGCATCTTTTGGTAGACGCGGACGCAGTTTTCTGCAAAACCACACGATATGCATGCAAATGGTGCTTTTGGCAGAACGCGCGCGTGGATTTCTACCAAACGACGTGAAAAGCATGCCGATGCTGCTCTTTTTAACATCCGCACATGGATTTGTGCCAAAGCGCGTTTTAAGCATGCGCATGCATCTTTTGGTAGACGCGGACGCAGTTTTCTGCAAAACCACACGATAGGCATGCAAATGGTGCTTTTGGCAGAACGCGCGTGTGGATTTCTACCAAACGACGTGAAAAGCATGCCGATGCTGCTCTTTTTAGCACCCGCACATGGATTTGTGCCAAAACGCGTTTTAAGCATGCGCATGCATCTTTTGGTAGACGCGGACGCAGTTTTCTGCAAAACCACACGATAGGCATGCAAATGGTGCTTTTGGCAGAACGCGCGCGTGGATTTCTACCAAACGACGTGAAAAGCATGCCGATGCTGCTCTTTTTAGCACCCGCACATGGATTTGTGCCAAAACGCGTTTTTAGCATGCACATGCATCTTTTGGTAGACGCGGACGCAGTTTTCTGCAAAACCACACGATATGCATGCAAATGGTGCTTTTGGCAGAACGCGCGTGTGGATTTCTACCAAACGACGTGAAAAGCATGCCGATGCTGCTCTTTTTAACATCCGCACATGGATTTGTGCCAAAACGCGTTTTAAGCATGCGCATGCATCTTTTGGTAGACGCGGACGCAGTTTTCTGCAAAACCACACGATAGGCATGCAAATGGTGCTTTTGGCAGAACGCGCGCGTGGATTTCTACCAAACGACGTGAAAAGCATGCCGATGCTGCTCTTTTTAACATCCGCACATGGATTTGTGCCAAAACGCGTTTTTAGCATGCACATGCATCTTTTGGTAGACGCGGACGCAGTTTTCTGCAAAACCACACGATATGCATGCAAATGGTGCTTTTGGCAGAACGCGCGTGTGGATTTCTACCAAACGACGTGAAAAGCATGCCGATGCTGCTCTTTTTAGCACCCGCACATGGATTTGTGCCAAAACGCGTTTTAAGCATGCGCATTCATCTTTTGGTAGACGCGGACGCAGTTTTCTGCAAAACCACACGATATGCATGCAAATGGTGCTTTTGGCAGAACGCGCGCGTGGATTTCTACCAAACGACGTGAAAAGCATGCCGATGCTGCTCTTTTTAACATCCGCACATGGATTTGTGCCAAAGCGCGTTTTAAGCATGCGCATGCATCTTTTGGTAGACGCGGACGCAGTTTTCTGCAAAACCACACGATAGGCATGCAAATGGTGCTTTTGGCAGAACGCACGTGTGGATTTCTACCAAACGACGTGAAAAGCATGCCGATGCTGCTCTTTTTAACATCCGCACATGGATTTGTGCCAAAACGCGTTTTTAGCATGCGCATGCATCTTTTGGTAGACGCGGACGCAGTTTTCTGCAAAACCACACGATATGCATGCAAATGGTGCTTTTGGCAGAACGCACGTGTGGATTTCTACCAAACGACGTGAAAAGCATGCCGATGCTGCTCTTTTTAACATCCGCACATGGATTTGTGCCAAAACGCGTTTTTAGCATGCACATGCATCTTTTGGTAGACGCGGACGCAGTTTTCTGCAAAACCACACGATATGCATGCAAATGGTGCTTTTGGCAGAACGCGCGTGTGGATTTCTACCAAACGACGTGAAAAGCATGCCGATGCTGCTCTTTTTAACATCCGCACATGGATTTGTGCCAAAGCGCGTTTTAAGCATGCGCATGCATCTTTTGGTAGACGCGGACGCAGTTTTCTGCAAAACCACACGATAGGCATGCAAATGGTGCTTTTGGCAGAACGCGCGTGTGGATTTCTACCAAACGACGTGAAAAGCATGCCGATGCTGCTCTTTTTAACATCCGCACATGGATTTGTGCCAAAACGCGTTTTTAGCATGCACATGCATCTTTTGGTAGACGCGGACGCAGTTTTCTGCAAAACCACACGATAGGCATGCAAATGGTGCTTTTGGCAGAACGCGCTTGTGGATTTCTACCAAACGACGTGAAAAGCATGCCGATGCTGCTCTTTTTAACATCCGCACATGGATTTGTGCCAAAACGCGTTTTTAGCATGCACATGCATCTTTTGGTAGACGCGGACGCAGTTTTCTGCAAAACCACACGATATGCATGCAAATGGTGCTTTTGGCAGAACGCGCGTGTGGATTTCTACCAAACGACGTGAAAAGCATGCCGATGCTGCTCTTTTTAACATCCGCACATGGATTTGTGCCAAAGCGCGTTTTAAGCATGCGCATGCATCTTTTGGTAGACGCGGACGCAGTTTTCTGCAAAACCACACGATAGGCATGCAAATGGTGCTTTTGGCAGAACGCGCGCGTGGATTTCTACCAAACGACGTGAAAAGCATGCCGATGCTGCTCTTTTTAACATCCGCACATGGATTTGTGCCAAAACGCGTTTTTAGCATGCGCATGCATCTTTTGGTAGACGCGGACGCAGTTTTCTGCAAAACCACACGATATGCATGCAAATGGTGCTTTTGGCAGAACGCGCGTGTGGATTTCTACCAAACGACGTGAAAAGCATGCCGATGCTGCTCTTTTTAGCACCCGCGCATGGATTTGTGCCAAAACGCGTTTTAAGCATGCGCATGCATCTTTTGGTAGACGCGGACGCAGTTTTCTGCAAAACCACACGATATGCATGCAAATGGTGCTTTTGGCAGAACGCGCGCGTGGATTTCTACCAAACGACGTGAAAAGCATGCCGATGCTGCTCTTTTTAACATCCGCACATGGATTTGTGCCAAAGCGCGTTTTAAGCATGCGCATGCATCTTTTGGTAGACGCGGACGCAGTTTTCTGCAAAACCACACGATAGGCATGCAAATGTTGCTTTTGGCAGAACGCACGTGTGGATTTCTACCAAACGACGTGAAAAGCATGCCGATGCTGCTCTTTTTAACATCCGCACATGGATTTGTGCCAAAACGCGTTTTTAGCATGCGCATGCATCTTTTGGTAGACGCGGACGCAGTTTTCTGCAAAACCACACGATATGCATGCAAATGGTGCTTTTGGCAGAACGCGCGTGTGGATTTCTACCAAACGACGTGAAAAGCATGCCGATGCTGCTCTTTTTAGCACCCGCACATGGATTTGTGCCAAAACGCGTTTTAAGCATGCGCATGCATCTTTTGGTAGACGCGGACGCAGTTTTCTGCAAAACCACACGATATGCATGCAAATGGTGCTTTTGGCAGAACGCGCGCGTGGATTTCTACCAAACGACGTGAAAAGCATGCCGATGCTGCTCTTTTTAACATCCGCACATGGATTTGTGCCAAAGCGCGTTTTAAGCATGCGCATGCATCTTTTGGTAGACGCGGACGCAGTTTTCTGCAAAACCACACGATAGGCATGCAAATGGTGCTTTTGGCAGAACGCGCGTGTGGATTTCTACCAAACGACGTGAAAAGCATGCCGATGCTGCTCTTTTTAGCACCCGCACATGGATTTGTGCCAAAACGCGTTTTAAGCATGCGCATGCATCTTTTGGTAGACGCGGACGCAGTTTTCTGCAAAACCACACGATAGGCATGCAAATGGTGCTTTTGGCAGAACGCGCGCGTGGATTTCTACCAAACGACGTGAAAAGCATGCCGATGCTGCTCTTTTTAGCACCCGCACATGGATTTGTGCCAAAACGCGTTTTTAGCATGCACATGCATCTTTTGGTAGACGCGGACGCAGTTTTCTGCAAAACCACACGATATGCATGCAAATGGTGCTTTTGGCAGAACGCGCGTGTGGATTTCTACCAAACGACGTGAAAAGCATGCCGATGCTGCTCTTTTTAGCACCCGCACATGGATTTGTGCCAAAGCGCGTTTTAAGCATGCGCATGCATCTTTTGGTAGACGCGGACGCAGTTTTCTGCAAAACCACACGATAGGCATGCAAATGGTGCTTTTGGCAGAACGCGCGTGTGGATTTCTACCAAACGACGTGAAAAGCATGCCGATGCTGCTCTTTTTAACATCCGCACATGGATTTGTGCCAAAGCGCGTTTTAAGCATGCGCATGCATCTTTTGGTAGACGCGGACGCAGTTTTCTGCAAAACCACACGATATGCATGCAAATGGTGCTTTTGGCAGAACGCGCGTGTGGATTTCTACCAAACGACGTGAAAAGCATGCCGATGCTGCTCTTTTTAACATCCGCACATGGATTTGTGCCAAAACGCGTTTTAAGCATGCGCATGCATCTTTTGGTAGACGCGGACGCAGTTTTCTGCAAAACCACACGATAGGCATGCAAATGGTGCTTTTGGCAGAACGCGCGCGTGGATTTCTACCAAACGACGTGAAAAGCATGCCGATGCTGCTCTTTTTAACATCCGCACATGGATTTGTGCCAAAACGCGTTTTTAGCATGCACATGCATCTTTTGGTAGACGCGGACGCAGTTTTCTGCAAAACCACACGATATGCATGCAAATGGTGCTTTTGGCAGAACGCGCGTGTGGATTTCTACCAAACGACGTGAAAAGCATGCCGATGCTGCTCTTTTTAACATCCGCACATGGATTTGTGCCAAAACGCGTTTTTAGCATGCACATGCATCTTTTGGTAGACGCGGACGCAGTTTTCTGCAAAACCACACGATATGCATGCAAATGGTGCTTTTGGCAGAACGCGCGTGTGGATTTCTAACAAACGACGTGAAAAGCATGCCGATGCTGCTCTTTTTAACATCCGCACATGGATTTGTGCCAAAACGCGTTTTAAGCATGCGCATGCATCTTTTGGTAGACGCGGACGCAGTTTTCTGCAAAACCACACGATAGGCATGCAAATGGTGCTTTTGGCAGAACGCGCGTGTGGATTTCTACCAAACGACGTGAAAAGCATGCCGATGCTGCTCTTTTTAGCACCCGCACATGGATTTGTGCCAAAACGCGTTTTAAGCATGCGCATGCATCTTTTGGTAGACGCGGACGCAGTTTTCTGCAAAACCACACGATAGGCATGCAAATGGTGCTTTTGGCAGAACGCGCGCGTGGATTTCTACCAAACGACGTGAAAAGCATGCCGATGCTGCTCTTTTTAACATCCGCACATGGATTTGTGCCAAAACGCGTTTTTAGCATGCACATGCATCTTTTGGTAGACGCGGACGCAGTTTTCTGCAAAACCACACGATATGCATGCAAATGGTGCTTTTGGCAGAACGCGCGTGTGGATTTCTACCAAACGACGTGAAAAGCATGCCGATGCTGCTCTTTTTAACATCCGCACATGGATTTGTGCCAAAACGCGTTTTTAGCATGCACATGCATCTTTTGGTAGACGCGGACGCAGTTTTCTGCAAAACCACACGATATGCATGCAAATGGTGCTTTTGGCAGAACGCGCGTGTGGATTTCTACCAAACGACGTGAAAAGCATGCCGATGCTGCTCTTTTTAACATCCGCACATGGATTTGTGCCAAAACGCGTTTTAAGCATGCGCATGCATCTTTTGGTAGACGCGGACGCAGTTTTCTGCAAAACCACACGATAGGCATGCAAATGGTGCTTTTGGCAGAACGCGCGCGTGGATTTCTACCAAACGACGTGAAAAGCATGCCGATGCTGCTCTTTTTAACATCCGCACATGGATTTGTGCCAAAACGCGTTTTTAGCATGCACATGCATCTTTTGGTAGACGCGGACGCAGTTTTCTGCAAAACCACACGATATGCATGCAAATGGTGCTTTTGGCAGAACGCGCGTGTGGATTTCTACCAAACGACGTGAAAAGCATGCCGATGCTGCTCTTTTTAACATCCGCACATGGATTTGTGCCAAAACGCGTTTTTAGCATGCACATGCATCTTTTGGTAGACGCGGACGCAGTTTTCTGCAAAACCACACGATATGCATGCAAATGGTGCTTTTGGCAGAACGCGCGTGTGGATTTCTACCAAACGACGTGAAAAGCATGCCGATGCTGCTCTTTTTAACATCCGCACATGGATTTGTGCCAAAACGCGTTTTAAGCATGCGCATGCATCTTTTGGTAGACGCGGACGCAGTTTTCTGCAAAACCACACGATAGGCATGCAAATGGTGCTTTTGGCAGAACGCGCGTGTGGATTTCTACCAAACGACGTGAAAAGCATGCCGATGCTGCTCTTTTTAGCACCCGCACATGGATTTGTGCCAAAACGCGTTTTAAGCATGCGCATGCATCTTTTGGTAGACGCGGACGCAGTTTTCTGCAAAACCACACGATAGGCATGCAAATGGTGCTTTTGGCAGAACGCGCGCGTGGATTTCTACCAAACGACGTGAAAAGCATGCCGATGCTGCTCTTTTTAACATCCGCACATGGATTTGTGCCAAAACGCGTTTTTAGCATGCACATGCATCTTTTGGTAGACGCGGACGCAGTTTTCTGCAAAACCACACGATATGCATGCAAATGGTGCTTTTGGCAGAACGCGCGCGTGGATTTCTACCAAACGACGTGAAAAGCATGCCGATGCTGCTCTTTTTAACATCCGCACATGGATTTGTGCCAAAACGCGTTTTTAGCATGCACATGCATCTTTTGGTAGACGCGGACGCAGTTTTCTGCAAAACCACACGATATGCATGCAAATGGTGCTTTTGGCAGAACGCGCGTGTGGATTTCTACCAAACGACGTGAAAAGCATGCCGATGCTGCTCTTTTTAACATCCGCACATGGATTTGTGCCAAAACGCGTTTTTAGCATGCACATGCATCTTTTGGTAGACGCGGACGCAGTTTTCTGCAAAACCACACGATAGGCATGCAAATGGTGCTTTTGGCAGAACGCGCTTGTGGATTTCTACCAAACGACGTGAAAAGCATGCCGATGCTGCTCTTTTTAACATCCGCACATGGATTTGTGCCAAAACGCGTTTTTAGCATGCACATGCATCTTTTGGTAGACGCGGACGCAGTTTTCTGCAAAACCACACGATATGCATGCAAATGGTGCTTTTGGCAGAACGCGCGTGTGGATTTCTACCAAACGACGTGAAAAGCATGCCGATGCTGCTCTTTTTAACATCCGCACATGGATTTGTGCCAAAGCGCGTTTTAAGCATGCGCATGCATCTTTTGGTAGACGCGGACGCAGTTTTCTGCAAAACCACACGATAGGCATGCAAATGGTGCTTTTGGCAGAACGCGCGCGTGGATTTCTACCAAACGACGTGAAAAGCATGCCGATGCTGCTCTTTTTAACATCCGCACATGGATTTGTGCCAAAACGCGTTTTTAGCATGCGCATGCATCTTTTGGTAGACGCGGACGCAGTTTTCTGCAAAACCACACGATATGCATGCAAATGGTGCTTTTGGCAGAACGCGCGTGTGGATTTCTACCAAACGACGTGAAAAGCATGCCGATGCTGCTCTTTTTAGCACCCGCACATGGATTTGTGCCAAAACGCGTTTTAAGCATGCGCATGCATCTTTTGGTAGACGCGGACGCAGTTTTCTGCAAAACCACACGATATGCATGCAAATGGTGCTTTTGGCAGAACGCGCGCGTGGATTTCTACCAAACGACGTGAAAAGCATGCCGATGCTGCTCTTTTTAACATCCGCACATGGATTTGTGCCAAAGCGCGTTTTAAGCATGCGCATGCATCTTTTGGTAGACGCGGACGCAGTTTTCTGCAAAACCACACGATAGGCATGCAAATGTTGCTTTTGGCAGAACGCACGTGTGGATTTCTACCAAACGACGTGAAAAGCATGCCGATGCTGCTCTTTTTAACATCCGCACATGGATTTGTGCCAAAACGCGTTTTTAGCATGCGCATGCATCTTTTGGTAGACGCGGACGCAGTTTTCTGCAAAACCACACGATATGCATGCAAATGGTGCTTTTGGCAGAACGCGCGTGTGGATTTCTACCAAACGACGTGAAAAGCATGCCGATGCTGCTCTTTTTAGCACCCGCACATGGATTTGTGCCAAAACGCGTTTTAAGCATGCGCATGCATCTTTTGGTAGACGCGGACGCAGTTTTCTGCAAAACCACACGATATGCATGCAAATGGTGCTTTTGGCAGAACGCGCGCGTGGATTTCTACCAAACGACGTGAAAAGCATGCCGATGCTGCTCTTTTTAACATCCGCACATGGATTTGTGCCAAAGCGCGTTTTAAGCATGCGCATGCATCTTTTGGTAGACGCGGACGCAGTTTTCTGCAAAACCACACGATAGGCATGCAAATGGTGCTTTTGGCAGAACGCGCGTGTGGATTTCTACCAAACGACGTGAAAAGCATGCCGATGCTGCTCTTTTTAGCACCCGCACATGGATTTGTGCCAAAACGCGTTTTAAGCATGCGCATGCATCTTTTGATAGACGCGGACGCAGTTTTCTGCAAAACCACACGATAGGCATGCAAATGGTGCTTTTGGCAGAACGCGCGCGTGGATTTCTACCAAACGACGTGAAAAGCATGCCGATGCTGCTCTTTTTAGCACCCGCACATGGATTTGTGCCAAAACGCGTTTTTAGCATGCACATGCATCTTTTGGTAGACGCGGACGCAGTTTTCTGCAAAACCACACGATATGCATGCAAATGGTGCTTTTGGCAGAACGCGCGTGTGGATTTCTACCAAACGACGTGAAAAGCATGCCGATGCTGCTCTTTTTAGCACCCGCACATGGATTTGTGCCAAAACGCGTTTTAAGCATGCGCATGCATCTTTTGGTAGACGCGGACGCAGTTTTCTGCAAAACCACACGATATGCATGCAAATGGTGCTTTTGGCAGAACGCGCGCGTGGATTTCTACCAAACGACGTGAAAAGCATGCCGATGCTGCTCTTTTTAGCACCCGCACATGGATTTGTGCCAAAACGCGTTTTAAGCATGCGCATGCATCTTTTGGTAGACGCGGACGCAGTTTTCTGCAAAACCACACGATATGCATGCAAATGGTGCTTTTGGCAGAACGCGCGCGTGGATTTCTACCCAACGACGTGAAAAGCATGCCGATGCTGCTCTTTTTAACATCCGCACATGGATTTGTGCCAAAGCGCGTTTTAAGCATGCGCATGCATCTTTTGGTAGACGCGGACGCAGTTTTCTGCAAAACCACACGATAGGCATGCAAATGGTGCTTTTGGCAGAACGCGCGCGTGGATTTCTACCAAACGACGTGAAAAGCATGCCGATGCTGCTCTTTTTAACATCCGCACATGGATTTGTGCCAAAACGCGTTTTTAGCATGCGCATGCATCTTTTGGTAGACGCGGACGCAGTTTTCTGCAAAACCACACGATATGCATGCAAATGGTGCTTTTGGCAGAACGCGCGTGTGGATTTCTACCAAACGACGTGAAAAGCATGCCGATGCTGCTCTTTTTAACATCCGCACATGGATTTGTGCCAAAGCGCGTTTTAAGCATGCGCATGCATCTTTTGGTAGACGCGGACGCAGTTTTCTGCAAAACCACACGATAGGCATGCAAATGTTGCTTTTGGCAGAACGCACGTGTGGATTTCTACCAAACGACGTGAAAAGCATGCCGATGCTGCTCTTTTTAACATCCGCACATGGATTTGTGCCAAAACGCGTTTTTAGCATGCGCATGCATCTTTTGGTAGACGCGGACGCAGTTTTCTGCAAAACCACACGATATGCATGCAAATGGTGCTTTTGGCAGAACGCGCGTGTGGATTTCTACCAAACGACTTGAAAAGCATGCCGATGCTGCTCTTTTTAGCACCCGCACATGGATTTGTGCCAAAACGCGTTTTAAGCATGCGCATGCATCTTTTGGTAGACGCGGACGCAGTTTTCTGCAAAACCACACGATATGCATGCAAATGGTGCTTTTGGCAGAACGCGCGCGTGGATTTCTACGAAACGACGTGAAAAGCATGCCGATGCTGCTCTTTTTAACATCCGCACATGGATTTGTGCCAAAGCGCGTTTTAAGCATGCGCATGCATCTTTTGGTAGACGCGGACGCAGTTTTCTGCAAAACCACACGATAGGCATGCAAATGGTGCTTTTGGCAGAACGCGCGTGTGGATTTCTACCAAACGACGTGAAAAGCATGCCGATGCTGCTCTTTTTAGCACCCGCACATGGATTTGTGCCAAAACGCGTTTTAAGCATGCGCATGCATCTTTTGGTAGACGCGGACGCAGTTTTCTGCAAAACCACACGATAGGCATGCAAATGGTGCTTTTGGCAGAACGCGCGCGTGGATTTCTACCAAACGACGTGAAAAGCATGCCGATGCTGCTCTTTTTAGCACCCGCACATGGATTTGTGCCAAAACGCGTTTTTAGCATGCACATGCATCTTTTGGTAGACGCGGACGCAGTTTTCTGCAAAACCACACGATATGCATGCAAATGGTGCTTTTGGCAGAACGCGCGTGTGGATTTCTACCAAATGACGTGAAAAGCATGCCGATGCTGCTCTTTTTAGCACCCGCACATGGATTTGTGCCAAAACGCGTTTTAAGCATGCGCATGCATCTTTTGGTAGACGCGGACGCAGTTTTCTGCAAAACCACACGATATGCATGCAAATGGTGCTTTTGGCAGAACGCGCGCGTGGATTTCTACCAAACGACGTGAAAAGCATGCCGATGCTGCTCTTTTTAGCACCCGCACATGGATTTGTGCCAAAACGCGTTTTAAGCATGCGCATGCATCTTTTGGTAGACGCGGACGCAGTTTTCTGCAAAACCACACGATATGCATGCAAATGGTGCTTTTGGCAGAACGCGCGCGTGGATTTCTACCCAACGACGTGAAAAGCATGCCGATGCTGCTCTTTTTAACATCCGCACATGGATTTGTGCCAAAGCGCGTTTTAAGCATGCGCATGCATCTTTTGGTAGACGCGGACGCAGTTTTCTGCAAAACCACACGATAGGCATGCAAATGGTGCTTTTGGCAGAACGCGCGTGTGGATTTCTACCAAACGACGTGAAAAGCATGCCGATGCTGCTCTTTTTAACATCCGCACATGGATTTGTGCCAAAGCGCGTTTTAAGCATGCGCATGCATCTTTTGGTAGACGCGGACGCAGTTTTCTGCAAAACCACACGATAGGCATGCAAATGGTGCTTTTGGCAGAACGCGCGCGTGGATTTCTACCAAACGACGTGAAAAGCATGCCGATGCTGCTCTTTTTAACATCCGCACATGGATTTGTGCCAAAACGCGTTTTTAGCATGCACATGCATCTTTTGGTAGACGCGGACGCAGTTTTCTGCAAAACCACACGATATGCATGCAAATGGTGCTTTTGGCAGAACGCGCGTGTGGATTTCTACCAAACGACGTGAAAAGCATGCCGATGCTGCTCTTTTTAACATCCGCACATGGATTTGTGCCAAAACGCGTTTTAAGCATGCGCATGCATCTTTTGGTAGACGCGGACGCAGTTTTCTGCAAAACCACACGATAGGCATGCAAATGGTGCTTTTGGCAGAACGCGCGTGTGGATTTCTACCAAACGGCGTGAAAAGCATGCCGATGCTGCTCTTTTTAGCACCCGCACATGGATTTGTGCCAAAACGCGTTTTAAGCATGCGCATGCATCTTTTGGTAGACGCGGACGCAGTTTTCTGCAAAACCACACGATATGCATGCAAATGGTGCTTTTGGCAGAACGCGCGTGTGGATTTCTACCAAACGACGTGAAAAGCATGCCGATGCTGCTCTTTTTAACATCCGCACATGGATTTGTGCCAAAACGCGTTTTTAGCATGCACATGCATCTTTTGGTAGACGCGGACGCACTTTTCTGCAAAACCACACGATATGCATGCAAATGGTGCTTTTGGCAGAACGCGCGTGTGGATTTCTACCAAACGACGTGAAAAGCATGCCGATGCTGCTCTTTTTAACATCCGCACATGGATTTGTGCCAAAGCGCGTTTTAAGCATGCGCATGCATCTTTTGGTAGACGCGGACGCAGTTTTCTGCAAAACCACACGATAGGCATGCAAATGGTGCTTTTGGCAGAACGCGCGTGTGGATTTCTACCAAACGACGTGAAAAGCATGCCGATGCTGCTCTTTTTAGCACCCGCACATGGATTTGTGCCAAAACGCGTTTTAAGCATGCGCATGCATCTTTTCGTAGACGCGGACGCAGTTTTCTGCAAAACCACACGATATGCATGCAAATGGTGCTTTTGGCAGAACGCGCGCGTGGATTTCTACCAAACGACGTGAAAAGCATGCCGATGCTGCTCTTTTTAACATCCGCACATGGATTTGTGCCAAAACGCGTTTTTAGCATGCACATGCATCTTTTGGTAGACGCGGACGCAGTTTTCTGCAAAACCACACGATATGCATGCAAATGGTGCTTTTGGCAGAACGCGCGTGTGGATTTCTACCAAACGACGTGAAAAGCATGCCGATGCTGCTCTTTTTAACATCCGCACATGGATTTCTGCCAAAACGCGTTTTTAGCATGCACATGCATCTTTTGGTAGACGCGGACGCAGTTTTCTGCAAAACCACACGATATGCATGCAAATGGTGCTTTTGGCAGAACGCGCGTGTGGATTTCTACCAAACGACGTGAAAAGCATGCCGATGCTGCTCTTTTTAGCACCCGCACATGGATTTGTGCCAAAACGCGTTTTAAGCATGCGCATGCATCTTTTGGTAGACGCGGACGCAGTTTTCTGCAAAACCACACGATAGGCATGCAAATGGTGCTTTTGGCAGAACGCGCGCGTGGATTTCTACCAAACGACGTGAAAAGCATGCCGATGCTGCTCTTTTTAACATCCGCACATGGATTTGTGCCAAAACGCGTTTTTAGCATGCACATGCATCTTTTGGTAGACGCGGACGCAGTTTTCTGCAAAACCACACGATATGCATGCAAATGGTGCTTTTGGCAGAACGCGCGCCGTGGATTTCTACCAAACGACGTGAAAAGCATGCCGATGCTGCTCTTTTTAACATCCGCACATGGATTTGTGCCAAAACGCGTTTTTAGCATGCACATGCATCTTTTGGTAGACGCGGACGCAGTTTTCTGCAAAACCACACGATATGCATGCAAATGGTGCTTTTGGCAGAACGCGCGTGTGGATTTCTACCAAACGACGTGGAAAAGCATGCCGATGCTGCTCTTTTTAACATCCGCACATGGATTTGTGCCAAAACGCGTTTTTAGCATGCACATGCATCTTTTGGTAGACGCGGACGCAGTTTTCTGCAAAACCACACGATAGGCATGCAAATGGTGCTTTTGGCAGAACGCGCTTGTGGATTTCTACCAAACGACGTGAAAAGCATGCCGATGCTGCTCTTTTTAACATCCGCACATGGATTTGTGCCAAAACGCGTTTTTAGCATGCACATGCATCTTTTGGTAGACGCGGACGCAGTTTTCTGCAAAACCACACGATATGCATGCAAATGGTGCTTTTGGCAGAACGCGCGTGTGGATTTCTACCAAACGACGTGAAAAGCATGCCGATGCTGCTCTTTTTAACATCCGCACATGGATTTGTGCCAAAGCGCGTTTTAAGCATGCGCATGCATCTTTTGGTAGACGCGGACGCAGTTTTCTGCAAAACCACACGATAGGCATGCAAATGGTGCTTTTGGCAGAACGCGCGCGTGGATTTCTACCAAACGACGTGAAAAGCATGCCGATGCTGCTCTTTTTAACATCCGCACATGGATTTGTGCCAAAACGCGTTTTTAGCATGCGCATGCATCTTTTGGTAGACGCGGACGCAGTTTTCTGCAAAACCACACGATATGCATGCAAATGGTGCTTTTGGCAGAACGCGCGTGTGGATTTCTACCAAACGACGTGAAAAGCATGCCGATGCTGCTCTTTTTAGCACCCGCACATGGATTTGTGCCAAAACGCGTTTTAAGCATGCGCATGCATCTTTTGGTAGACGCGGACGCAGTTTTCTGCAAAACCACACGATATGCATGCAAATGGTGCTTTTGGCAGAACGCGCGCGTGGATTTCTACCAAACGACGTGAAAAGCATGCCGATGCTGCTCTTTTTAACATCCGCACATGGATTTGTGCCAAAGCGCGTTTTAAGCATGCGCAGACGCGGACGCAGTTTTCTGCAAAACTACACGATATGCATGCAAATGGTGCTTTTGGCAGAACGCGCGTGTGGATTTCTACCAAACGACGTGAAAAGCATGCCGATGCTGCTCTTTTTAACATCCGCACATGGATTTGTGCCAAAACGCGTTTTAAGCATGCGCATGCATCTTTTGGTAGACGCGGACGCAGTTTTCTGCAAAACCACACGATATGCATGCAAATGGTGCTTTTGGCAGAACGCGCGCGTGGATTTCTACCAAACGACGTGAAAAGCATGCCGATGCTGCTCTTTTTAACATCCGCACATGGATTTGTGCCAAAACGCGTTTTTAGCATGCACATGCATCTTTTGGTAGACGCGGACGCAGTTTTCTGCAAAACCACACGATATGCATGCAAATGGTGCTTTTGGCAGAACGCGCGCGTGGATTTCTACCAAACGACGTGAAAAGCATGCCGATGCTGCTCTTTTTAACATCCGCACATGGATTTGTGCCAAAGCGCGTTTTAAGCATGCGCATGCATCTTTTGGTAGACGCGGACGCAGTTTTCTGCAAAACCACACGATAGGCATGCAAATGGTGCTTTTTGCAGAACGCGCGTGTGGATTTCTACCAAACGACGTGAAAAGCATGCCGATGCTGCTCTTTTTAGCACCCGCACATGGATTTGTGCCAAAACGCGTTTTAAGCATGCGCATGCATCTTTTGGTAGACGCGGACGCAGTTTTCTGCAAAACCACACGATATGCATGCAAATGGTGCTTTTGGCAGAACGCGCGCGTGGATTTCTACCAAACGACGTGAAAAGCATGCCGATGCTGCTCTTTTTAACATCCGCACATGGATTTGTGCCAAAACGCGTTTTAAGCATGCGCATGCATCTTTTGGTAGACGCGGACGCAGTTTTCTGCAAAACCACACGATAGGCATGCAAATGGTGCTTTTGGCAGAACGCGCGCATGGATTTCTACCAAACGACGTGAAAAGCATGCCGATGCTGCTCTTTTTAGCACCCGCACATGGATTTGTGCCAAAACGCGTTTTTAGCATGCACATGCATCTTTTGGTAGACGCGGACGCAGTTTTCTGCACAACCACACGATATGCATGCAAATGGTGCTTTTGGCAGAACGCGCGTGTGGATTTCTACCAAACGACGTGAAAAGCATGCCGATGCTGCTCTTTTTAGCACCCGCACATGGATTTGTGCCAAAACGCGTTTTAAGCATGCGCATGCATGTTTTGGTAGACGCGGACGCAGTTTTCTGCAAAACCACACGATAGGCATGCAAATGGTGCTTTTGGCAGAACGCGCGTGTGGATTTCTACCAAACGACGTGAAAAGCATGCCGATGCTGCTCTTTTTAGCACCCGCACATGGATTTGTGCCAAAGCGCGTTTTAAGCATGCGCATGCATCTTTTGGTAGACGCGGACGCAGTTTTCTGCAAAACCACACGATATGCATGCAAATGGTGCTTTTGGCAGAACGCGCGTGTGGATTTCTACCAAACGACGTGAAAAGCATGCCGATGCTGCTCTTTTTAACATCCGCACATGGATTTGTGCCAAAACGCGTTTTTAGCATGCACATGCATCTTTTGGTAGACGCGGACGCAGTTTTCTGCAAAACCACACGATATGCATGCAAATGGTGCTTTTGGCAGAACGCGCGTGTGGATTTCTACCAAACGACGTGAAAAGCATGCCGATGCTGCTCTTTTTAACATCCGCACATGGATTTGTGCCAAAGCGCGTTTTAAGCATGCGCATGCATCTTTTGGTAGACGCGGACGCAGTTTTCTGCAAAACCACACGATAGGCATGCAAATGGTGCTTTTGGCAGAACGCGCGTGTGGATTTCTACCAAACGACGTGAAAAGCATGCCGATGCTGCTCTTTTTAGCACCCGCACATGGATTTGTGCCAAAACGCGTTTTAAGCATGCGCATGCATCTTTTGGTAGACGCGGACGCAGTTTTCTGCAAAACCACACGATATGCATGCAAATGGTGCTTTTGGCAGAACGCGCGCGTGGATTTCTACCAAACGACGTGAAAAGCATGCCGATGCTGCTCTTTTTAACATCCGCACATGGATTTGTGCCAAAACGCGTTTTAAGCATGCGCATGCATCTTTTGGTAGACGCAGTTTTCTGCAAAACCACACGATAGGCATGCAAATGGTGCTTTTGGCAGAACGCGCGCGTGGATTTCTACCAAACGACGTGAAAAGCATGCCGATGCTGCTCTTTTTAGCACCCGCACATGGATTTGTGCCAAAACGCGTTTTTAGCATGCGCATGAATCTTTTGGTAGACGCGGACGCAGTTTTCTGCAAAACCACACGATATGCATGCAAATGGTGCTTTTGGCAGAACGCGCGCGTGGATTTCTACCAAACGACGTGAAAAGCATGCCGATGCTGCTCTTTTTAACATCCGCACATGGATTTGTGCCAAAACGCGTTTTAAGCATGCGCATGCATCTTTTGGTAGACGCAGTTTTCTGCAAAACCACACGATAGGCATGCAAATGGTGCTTTTGGCAGAACGCGCGCGTGGATTTCTACCAAACGACGTGAAAAGCATGCCGATGCTGCTCTTTTTAGCACCCGCACATGGATTTGTGCCAAAACGCGTTTTTAGCATGCGCATGCATCTTTTGGTAGACGCGGACGCAGTTTTCTGCAAAACCACACGATATGCATGAAAATGGTGCTTTTGGCAGAACGCGCGTGTGGATTTCTACCAAACGACGTGAAAAGCATGCCGATGCTGCTCTTTTTAACATCCGCACATGGATTTGTGCCAAAACGCGTTTTTAGCATGCACATGCATCTTTTGGTAGACGCGGACGCAGTTTTCTGCAAAACCACACGATATGCATGCAAATGGTGCTTTTGGCAGAACGCGCGTGTGGATTTCTACCAAACGACGTGAAAAGCATGCCGATGCTGCTCTTTTTAACATCCGCACATGGATTTGTGCCAAAGCGCGTTTTAAGCATGCGCATGCATCTTTTGGTAGACGCGGACGCAGTTTTCTGCAAAACCACACGATAGGCATGCAAATGGTGCTTTTGGCAGAACGCGCGTGTGGATTTCTACCAAACGACGTGAAAAGCATGCCGATGCTGCTCTTTTTAGCACCCGCACATGGATTTGTGCCAAAACGCGTTTTTAGCATGCACATGCATCTTTTGGTAGACGCGGACGCAGTTTTCTGCAAAACCACACGATATGCATGCAAATGGTGCTTTTGGCAGAACGCGCGTGTGGATTTCTACCAAACGACGTGAAAAGCATGCCGATGCTGCTCTTTTTAACATCCGCACATGGATTTGTGCCAAAACGCGTTTTTAGCATGCGCATGCATCTTTTGGTAGACGCGGACGCAGTTTTCTGCAAAACTACACGATATGCATGCAAATGGTGCTTTTGGCAGAACGCGCGTGTGGATTTCTACCAAACGACGTGAAAAGCATGCCGATGCTGCTCTTTTTAACATCCGCACATGGATTTGTGCCAAAACGCGTTTTAAGCATGCGCATGCATCTTTTGGTAGACGCGGACGCAGTTTTCTGCAAAACCACACGATATGCATGCAAATGGTGCTTTTGGCAGAACGCGCGCGTGGATTTCTACCAAACGACGTGAAAAGCATGCCGATGCTGCTCTTTTTAACATCCGCACATGGATTTGTGCGAAAACGCGTTTTTAGCATGCACATGCATCTTTTGGTAGACGCGGACGCAGTTTTCTGCAAAACCACACGATATGCATGCAAATGGTGCTTTTGGCAGAACGCGCGCGTGGATTTCTACCAAACGACGTGAAAAGCATGCCGATGCTGCTCTTTTTAACATCCGCACATGGATTTGTGCCAAAACGCGTTTTAAGCATGCGCATGCATCTTTTGGTAGACGCGGACGCAGTTTTCTGCAAAACCACACGATAGGCATGCAAATGGTGCTTTTGGCAGAACGCGCGTGTGGATTTCTACCAAACGACGTGAAAAGCATGCCGATGCTGCTCTTTTTAGCACCCGCACATGGATTTGTGCCAAAACGCGTTTTAAGCATGCGCATGCATCTTTTGGTAGACGCGGACGCAGTTTTCTGCAAAACCACACGATATGCATGCAAATGGTGCTTTTGGCAGAACGCGCGCGTGGATTTCTACCAAACGACGTGAAAAGCATGCCGATGCTGCTCTTTTTAACATCCGCACATGGATTTGTGCCAAAACGCGTTTTAAGCATGCGCATGCATCTTTTGGTAGACGCAGTTTTCTGCAAAACCACACGATAGGCATGCAAATGGTGCTTTTTGCAGAACGCGCGTGTGGATTTCTACCAAACGACGTGAAAAGCATGCCGATGCTGCTCTTTTTAGCACCCGCACATGGATTTGTGCCAAAACGCGTTTTAAGCATGCGCATGCATCTTTTGGTAGACGCGGACGCAGTTTTCTGCAAAACCACACGATATGCATGCAAATGGTGCTTTTGGCAGAACGCGCGCGTGGATTTCTACCAAACGACGTGAAAAGCATGCCGATGCTGCTCTTTTTAACATCCGCACATGGATTTGTGCCAAAACGCGTTTTAAGCATGCGCATGCATCTTTTGGTAGACGCGGACGCAGTTTTCTGCAAAACCACACGATAGGCATGCAAATGGTGCTTTTGGCAGAACGCGCGCGTGGATTTCTACCAAACGACGTGAAAAGCATGCCGATGCTGCTCTTTTTAGCACCCGCACATGGATTTGTGCCAAAACGCGTTTTTAGCATGCACATGCATCTTTTGGTAGACGCGGACGCAGTTTTCTGCAAAACCACACGATAGGCATGCAAATGGTGCTTTTGGCAGAACGCGCGTGTGGATTTCTACCAAACGACGTGAAAAGCATGCCGATGCTGCTCTTTTTAGCACCCGCACATGGATTTGTGCCAAAACGCGTTTTAAGCATGCGCATGCATCTTTTGGTAGACGCGGACGCAGTTTTCTGCAAAACCACACGATATGCATGCAAATGGTGCTTTTGGCAGAACGCGCGCGTGGATTTCTACCAAACGACGTGAAAAGCATGCCGATGCTGCTCTTTTTAACATCCGCACATGGATTTGTGCCAAAACGCGTTTTTAGCATGCACATGCATCTTTTGGTAGACGCGGACGCAGTTTTCTGCAAAACCACACGATATGCATGCAAATGGTGCTTTTGGCAGAACGCGCGCGTGGATTTCTACCAAACGACGTGAAAAGCATGCCGATGCTGCTCTTTTTAACATCCGCACATGGATTTGTGCCAAAACGCGTTTTAAGCATGCGCATGCATCTTTTGGTAGACGCAGTTTTCTGCAAAACCACACGATAGGCATGCAAATGGTGCTTTTGGCAGAACGCGCGTGTGGATTTCTACCAAACGACGTGAAAAGCATGCCGATGCTGCTCTTTTTAGCACCCGCACATGGATTTGTGCCAAAACGCGTTTTTAGCATGCACATGCATCTTTTGGTAGACGCGGACGCAGTTTTCTGCAAAACCACACGATATGCATGCAAATGGTGCTTTTGGCAGAACGCGCGTGTGGATTTCTACCAAACGACGTGAAAAGCATGCCGATGCTGCTCTTTTTAACATCCGCACATGGATTTGTGCCAAAACGCGTTTTTAGCATGCGCATGCATCTTTTGGTAGACGCGGACGCAGTTTTCTGCAAAACTACACGATATGCATGCAAATGGTGCTTTTGGCAGAACGCGCGTGTGGATTTCTACCAAACGACGTGAAAAGCATGCCGATGCTGCTCTTTTTAACATCCGCACATGGATTTGTGCCAAAACGCGTTTTAAGCATGCGCATGCATCTTTTGGTAGACGCGGACGCAGTTTTCTGCAAAACCACACGATATGCATGCAAATGGTGCTTTTGGCAGAACGCGCGCGTGGATTTCTACCAAACGACGTGAAAAGCATGCCGATGCTGCTCTTTTTAACATCCGCACATGGATTTGTGCCAAAACGCGTTTTTAGCATGCACATGCATCTTTTGGTAGACGCGGACGCAGTTTTCTGCAAAACCACACGATATGCATGCAAATGGTGCTTTTGGCAGAACGCGCGCGTGGATTTCTACCAAACGACGTGAAAAGCATGCCGATGCTGCTCTTTTTAACATCCGCACATGGATTTGTGCCAAAGCGCGTTTTAAGCATGCGCATGCATCTTTTGGTAGACGCGGACGCAGTTTTCTGCAAAACCACACGATAGGCATGCAAATGGTGCTTTTTGCAGAACGCGCGTGTGGATTTCTACCAAACGACGTGAAAAGCATGCCGATGCTGCTCTTTTTAGCACCCGCACATGGATTTGTGCCAAAACGCGTTTTAAGCATGCGCATGCATCTTTTGGTAGACGCGGACGCAGTTTTCTGCAAAACCACACGATATGCATGCAAATGGTGCTTTTGGCAGAACGCGCGCGTGGATTTCTACCAAACGACGTGAAAAGCATGCCGATGCTGCTCTTTTTAACATCCGCACATGGATTTGTGCCAAAACGCGTTTTAAGCATGCGCATGCATCTTTTGGTAGACGCGGACGCAGTTTTCTGCAAAA
This sequence comes from Dermacentor variabilis, assembly GCF_050947875.1. Taxonomy (NCBI): domain Eukaryota; kingdom Metazoa; phylum Arthropoda; class Arachnida; order Ixodida; family Ixodidae; genus Dermacentor; species Dermacentor variabilis. The sequence goes on along the minus strand of NW_027460780.1, from coordinate 3,860 downwards.
CCACACGATAGGCATGCAAATGGTGCTTTTGGCAGAACGCGCGCATGGATTTCTACCAAACGACGTGAAAAGCATGCCGATGCTGCTCTTTTTAGCACCCGCACATGGATTTGTGCCAAAACGCGTTTTTAGCATGCACATGCATCTTTTGGTAGACGCGGACGCAGTTTTCTGCACAACCACACGATATGCATGCAAATGGTGCTTTTGGCAGAACGCGCGTGTGGATTTCTACCAAACGACGTGAAAAGCATGCCGATGCTGCTCTTTTTAGCACCCGCACATGGATTTGTGCCAAAACGCGTTTTAAGCATGCGCATGCATGTTTTGGTAGACGCGGACGCAGTTTTCTGCAAAACCACACGATAGGCATGCAAATGGTGCTTTTGGCAGAACGCGCGTGTGGATTTCTACCAAACGACGTGAAAAGCATGCCGATGCTGCTCTTTTTAGCACCCGCACATGGATTTGTGCCAAAGCGCGTTTTAAGCATGCGCATGCATCTTTTGGTAGACGCGGACGCAGTTTTCTGCAAAACCACACGATATGCATGCAAATGGTGCTTTTGGCAGAACGCGCGTGTGGATTTCTACCAAACGACGTGAAAAGCATGCCGATGCTGCTCTTTTTAACATCCGCACATGGATTTGTGCCAAAACGCGTTTTTAGCATGCACATGCATCTTTTGGTAGACGCGGACGCAGTTTTCTGCAAAACCACACGATATGCATGCAAATGGTGCTTTTGGCAGAACGCGCGTGTGGATTTCTACCAAACGACGTGAAAAGCATGCCGATGCTGCTCTTTTTAACATCCGCACATGGATTTGTGCCAAAGCGCGTTTTAAGCATGCGCATGCATCTTTTGGTAGACGCGGACGCAGTTTTCTGCAAAACCACACGATAGGCATGCAAATGGTGCTTTTGGCAGAACGCGCGTGTGGATTTCTACCAAACGACGTGAAAAGCATGCCGATGCTGCTCTTTTTAGCACCCGCACATGGATTTGTGCCAAAACGCGTTTTAAGCATGCGCATGCATCTTTTGGTAGACGCGGACGCAGTTTTCTGCAAAACCACACGATATGCATGCAAATGGTGCTTTTGGCAGAACGCGCGCGTGGATTTCTACCAAACGACGTGAAAAGCATGCCGATGCTGCTCTTTTTAACATCCGCACATGGATTTGTGCCAAAACGCGTTTTAAGCATGCGCATGCATCTTTTGGTAGACGCAGTTTTCTGCAAAACCACACGATAGGCATGCAAATGGTGCTTTTGGCAGAACGCGCGCGTGGATTTCTACCAAACGACGTGAAAAGCATGCCGATGCTGCTCTTTTTAGCACCCGCACATGGATTTGTGCCAAAACGCGTTTTTAGCATGCGCATGCATCTTTTGGTAGACGCGGACGCAGTTTTCTGCAAAACCACACGATATGCATGAAAATGGTGCTTTTGGCAGAACGCGCGTGTGGATTTCTACCAAACGACGTGAAAAGCATGCCGATGCTGCTCTTTTTAACATCCGCACATGGATTTGTGCCAAAACGCGTTTTTAGCATGCACATGCATCTTTTGGTAGACGCGGACGCAGTTTTCTGCAAAACCACACGATATGCATGCAAATGGTGCTTTTGGCAGAACGCGCGTGTGGATTTCTACCAAACGACGTGAAAAGCATGCCGATGCTGCTCTTTTTAACATCCGCACATGGATTTGTGCCAAAGCGCGTTTTAAGCATGCGCATGCATCTTTTGGTAGACGCGGACGCAGTTTTCTGCAAAACCACACGATAGGCATGCAAATGGTGCTTTTGGCAGAACGCGCGTGTGGATTTCTACCAAACGACGTGAAAAGCATGCCGATGCTGCTCTTTTTAGCACCCGCACATGGATTTGTGCCAAAACGCGTTTTTAGCATGCACATGCATCTTTTGGTAGACGCGGACGCAGTTTTCTGCAAAACCACACGATATGCATGCAAATGGTGCTTTTGGCAGAACGCGCGTGTGGATTTCTACCAAACGACGTGAAAAGCATGCCGATGCTGCTCTTTTTAACATCCGCACATGGATTTGTGCCAAAACGCGTTTTTAGCATGCGCATGCATCTTTTGGTAGACGCGGACGCAGTTTTCTGCAAAACTACACGATATGCATGCAAATGGTGCTTTTGGCAGAACGCGCGTGTGGATTTCTACCAAACGACGTGAAAAGCATGCCGATGCTGCTCTTTTTAACATCCGCACATGGATTTGTGCCAAAACGCGTTTTAAGCATGCGCATGCATCTTTTGGTAGACGCGGACGCAGTTTTCTGCAAAACCACACGATATGCATGCAAATGGTGCTTTTGGCAGAACGCGCGCGTGGATTTCTACCAAACGACGTGAAAAGCATGCCGATGCTGCTCTTTTTAACATCCGCACATGGATTTGTGCGAAAACGCGTTTTTAGCATGCACATGCATCTTTTGGTAGACGCGGACGCAGTTTTCTGCAAAACCACACGATATGCATGCAAATGGTGCTTTTGGCAGAACGCGCGCGTGGATTTCTACCAAACGACGTGAAAAGCATGCCGATGCTGCTCTTTTTAACATCCGCACATGGATTTGTGCCAAAACGCGTTTTAAGCATGCGCATGCATCTTTTGGTAGACGCGGACGCAGTTTTCTGCAAAACCACACGATATGCATGCAAATGGTGCTTTTGGCAGAACGCGCGCGTGGATTTCTACCAAACGACGTGAAAAGCATGCCGATGCTGCTCTTTTTAACATCCGCACATGGATTTGTGCCAAAACGCGTTTTTAGCATGCACATGCATCTTTTGGTAGACGCGGACGCAGTTTTCTGCAAAACCACACGATATGCATGCAAATGGTGCTTTTGGCAGAACGCGCGCGTGGATTTCTACCAAACGACGTGAAAAGCATGCCGATGCTGCTCTTTTTAACATCCGCACATGGATTTGTGCCAAAACGCGTTTTAAGCATGCGCATGCATCTTTTGGTAGACGCAGTTTTCTGCAAAACCACACGATAGGCATGCAAATGGTGCTTTTGGCAGAACGCGCGTGTGGATTTCTACCAAACGACGTGAAAAGCATGCCGATGCTGCTCTTTTTAGCACCCGCACATTGATTTGTGCCAAAACGCGTTTTAAGCATGCGCATGCATCTTTTGGTAGACGCGGACGCAGTTTTCTGCAAAACCACACGATATGCATGCAAATGGTGCTTTTGGCAGAACGCGCGCGTGGATTTCTACCAAACGACGTGAAAAGCATGCCGATGCTGCTCTTTTTAACATCCGCACATGGATTTGTGCCAAAGCGCGTTTTAAGCATGTGCATGCATCTTTTGGTAGACGCGGACGCAGTTTTCTGCAAAACCACACGATAGGAATGCAAATGGTGCTTTTGGCAGAACGCGCGTGTGGATTTCTACCAAACGACGTGAAAAGCATGCCGATGCTGCTCTTTTTAGCACCCGCACATGGATTTGTGCCAAAACGCGTTTTTAGCATGCACATGCATCTTTTGGTAGACGCGGACGCAGTTTTCTGCAAAACCACACGATATGCATGCAAATGGTGCTTTTGGCAGAACGCGCGTGTGGATTTCTACCAAACGACGTGAAAAGCATGCCGATGCTGCTCTTTTTAGCACCCGCACATGGATTTGTGCCAAAGCGCGTTTTAAGCATGCGCATGCATCTTTTGGTAGACGCGGACGCAGTTTTCTGCAAAACCACACGATAGGCATGCAAATGGTGCTTTTGGCAGAACGCGCGTGTGGATTTCTACCAAACGACGTGAAAAGCATGCCGATGCTGCTCTTTTTAGCACCCGCACATGGATTTG
>NW_027460779.1:0-30851 GCF_050947875.1 Dermacentor variabilis | reverse complement strand
AGGAATCAGCATGCGCATGCCTTTTCTCTCGTTTGTAGAACCACCCGTCTGCCAGCACCATTGCATGCATATCGTGTGGTTTGCAGAAAACTGCGTCCGCTCTACCAAAAGATGCATGCGCATGCTTAAAACGCGTTTTGGCACAAATCCATGTGCGGGTGCTAAAAAGAGCAGCATCGGCATGCTTTTCACGTCGTTTGGTAGAAATCCACACGCGCGTTCTGCCAAAAGCACCATTTGCATGCATATCGTGTGGTTTTGCAGAAAACTGCGTCCGCGTCTACCAAAGATGCATGTGCATGCTAAAAACGCGTTTTGGCACAAATCCATGTGCGGGTGCTAAAAAGAGCAGCATCGGCATGCTTTTCACGTCGTTTGGTAGAAATCCACGCGCGCGTTCTGCCAAAAGCACCATTTGCATGCCTATCGTGTGGTTTTGCAGAAAACTGCGTCCGCGTCTACCAAAAGATGCATGCGCATGCTTGAAACGCGTTTTGGCACAAATCCATGTGCGGATGTTAAAAAGAGCAGCATCGGCATGCTTTTCACGTCCTTTGGTAGAAATCCACGCGCGCGTTCTGCCAAAAGCACCATTTGCATGCATATCGTGTGGTTTTGCAGAAAACTGCGTCCGCGTCTACCAAAAGATGCATGCGCATGCTTAAAACGCGTTTTGGCACAAATCCATGTGCGGGTGCTAAAAAGAGCAGCATCGGCATGCTTTTCACGTCGTTTGGTAGAAATCCACACGCGCGTTCTGCCAAAAGCACCATTTGCATGCCTATCGTGTGGTTTTGCAGAAAACTGCGTCCGCGTCTACCAAAAGATGCATGCGCATGCTTAAAACGCGCTTTGGCACAAATCCATGTGCGGGTGTCAAAAAGAGCAGCATCGGCATGCTTTTCACGTCGTTTGGTAGAAATCCACGCGCGCGTTCTGCCAAAAGCACCATTTGCATGCATATCGTGTGGTTTTGCAGAAAACTGCGTCCGAGTCTACCAAAAGATGCATGCGCATGCTTAAAACGCGTTTTGGCACAAATCCATGTGCGGGTGCTAAAAAGAGCAGCATCGGCATGCTTTTCACGTCGTTTGGCAGAAATCCACACGCGCGTTCTGCCAAAAGCACCATTTGCATGCATATCGTGTGGTTTTGCAGAAAACTGCGTCCGCGTCTACCAAAGATGCATGTGCATGCTAAAAACGCGTTTTGCACAAATCCATGTGCGGGTGCTAAAAAGAGCAGCATCGGCATGCTTTTCACGTCGTTTGGTAGACATCCACGCGCGCGTTCTGCCAAAAGCACCATTTGCATGCCTATCGTGTGTTTTGCAGAAAACTGCGTCCGCGTCTACCAAAAGATGCATGTGCATGCTTAAAACGCGTTTTGGCACAAATCCATGTGCGGATGTTAAAAAGAGCAGCATCGGCATGCTTTTCACGTCGTTTGGTAGAAATCCACGCGCGCGTTCTGCCAAAAGCACCATTTGCATGCATATCTTGTGGTTTGCAGAAAACTGCGTCCGCGTCTACCAAAAGATGCATGCGCATGCTTAAAACGCGTTTTGGCACAAATCCATGTGCGGGTGCTAAAAAGAGCAGCATCGGCATGCTTTTCACGTCGTTTGGTAGAAATCCACACGCGCGTTCTGCCAAAAGCACCATTTGCATGCCTATCGTGTGGTTTTGCAGAAAACTGCGTCCGCGTCTACCAAAAAGATGCATGCGCATGCTTAAAACGCGCTTTGGCACAAATCCATGTGCGGATGTTAAAAAGAGCAGCATCGGCATGCTTTTCACGTCGTTTGGTAGAAATCCACGCGCGCGTTCTGCCAAAAGCACCATTTGCATGCATATCGTGTGGTTTTGCAGAAAACAGCGTCCGCGTCTACCAAAAGATGCATGCGCATGCTTAAAACGCGTTTTGGCACAAATCCATGTGCGGGTGCTTAAAAAGGGCAGCATCGGCATGCTTTTCACGTCGTTTGGTAGAAATCCACACGCGCGTTCTGCCAAAAGCACATTTGCATGCATATCGTGTGGTTTTGCAGAAAACTGCGTCCGCGTCTACCAAAAGATGCATGCGCATGCTTAAAACGCGTTTTGGCACAAATCCATGTGCGGGTGCTAAAAAGAGCAGCATCGGCATGCTTTTCACGTCGTTTGGTAGAAATCCACACGCGCGTTCTGCCAAAACCACCATTTGCATGCATATCGTGTGGTTTTGCAGAAAACTGCGTCCGCGTCTACCAAAAGATGCATGTGCATGCTAAAAACGCGTTTTGGCACAAATCCATGTGCGGGTGCCAAAAAGAGCACCATCGGCATGCTTTTCACGTCGTTTGGTAGAAATCCACGCGCGCGTTCTGCCAAAAGCACCATTTGCATGCCTATCGTGTGGTTTTGCAGAAAACTGCGTCCGCGTCTACCAAAAGATGCATGCGCATGCTTAAAACGCGTTTTGGCACAAATCCATGTGCGGATGTTAAAAAGAGCAGCATCGGCATGCTTTTCACGTCGTTTGGTAGAAATCCACGCGCGCGTTCTGCCAAAAGCACCATTCGCATGCATATCGTGTGGTTTTGCAGAAAACTGCGTCTGCGTCTACCAAAAGATGCATGCGCATGCTTAAAACGCGTTTTGGCACAAATCCATGTGCGGGTGCTAAAAAGAGCAGCATCGGCATGCTTTTCACGTCGTTTGGTAGAAATCCACACGTGCGTTCTGCCAAAAGCACCATTTGCATGCCTATTGTGTGGTTTTGCAGAAAACTGCGTCCGCGTCTACCAAAAGATGCATGCGCATGCTTAAAACGCGCTTTGGCACAAATCCATGTGCGGATGTTAAAAAGAGCAGCATCGGCATGCTTTTCACGTCGTTTGGTAGAAATCCACGCGCGCGTTCTGCCAAAAGCACCATTTGCATGCATATCGTGTGGTTTTGCAGAAAACTGCGTCCGCGTCTACCAAAAGATGCATGCGCATGCTTAAAACGCTTTTTGGCACAAATCCATGTGCGGGTGCTAAAAAGAGCAGCATCGGCATGCTTTTCACGTCGTTTGGTAGAAATCCACGCGCGCGTTCTGCCAAACGCACGATTTGCATGCATATCGTGTGGTTTTGCAGAAAACTGCGTCCGCGTCTACCAAAAGATGCATGCGCATGCTAAAAACGCGTTTTGGCACAAATCCATGTGCGGATGTTAAAAAGAGCAGCATCGGCATGCTTTTCACGTCGTTTGGTAGAAATCCACGCGCGCGTTCTGCCAAAAGCAGCATTTGCATGCATATCGTGTGGTTTTGCAGAAAACTGCGTCCGCGTCTACCAAAAGATGCATGCGCATGCTTAAAACGCGTTTTGGCACAAATCCATGTGCGGGTGCTAAAAAGAGCAGCATCGGCATGCTTTTCACGTCGTTTGGTAGAAATCCACACGCGCGTTCTGCCAAAAGCACCATTTGGATGCCTATTGTGTGGTTTTGCAGAAAACTGCGTCCGCGTCTACTAAAAGATGCATGCGCATGCTTAAAACGCGCTTTGGCACAAATCCATGTGCGGATGTTAAAAAGGGCAGCATCGGCATGCTTTTCACGTCGTTTGGTAGAAATCCACGCGCGCGTTCTGCCAAAAGCACCATTTGCATGCATATCGTGTGGTTTTGCAGAAAACTGCGTCCGCGTCTACCAAAAGATGCATGCGCATGCTTAAAACGCGCTTTGGCACAAATCCATGTGCGGATGTTAAAAGGAGCAGCATCGGTATGCTTTTCACGTTGTTTGGTAGAAATCCACGCGCGCGTTCTGCCAAAAGCACCATTTGCATGCCTATCGTGTGGTTTTGCAGAAAACTGCGTCCGCGTCTACCAAAAGATGCATGCGCATGCTAAAAACGCGTTTTGGCACAAATCCATGTGCGGGTGCTAAAAAGAGCAGCATCGGCATGCTTTTCACGTTGTTTGGTAGAAATCCACGCGCGCGTTCTGCCAAAAGCACCATTTGCTGCCTATCGTGTGGTTTTGCAGGAAACTGCGTCCGCGTCTACCAAAAGATGCATGCGCATGCTTAAAACGCGCTTTGGCACAAATCCATGTGCGGATGCTAAAAAGAGCAGCATCGGCATGCTTTTCACGTCGTTTGGTAGAAATCCACGCGCGCGTTCTGCCAAAAGCACGATTTGCATGCATATCGTGTGGTTTTGCAGAAAACTGCGTCCGCGTCTAGCAAAAGATGCATGCGCATGCTAAAAACGCGTTTTGGCACAAATCCATGTGCGGATGTTAAAAAGAGCAGCATCGGCATGCTTTTCACGTCGTTTGGTAGAAATCCACGCGCGCGTTCTGCAAAAGCACCATTTGCGTGCATATCGTGTGGTTTTGCAAAAAACTGCGTCCGCGTCTACCAAAAGATGCATGCGCATGCTTAAAACGCGTTTTGGCACAAATCCATGTGCGGATGTTAAAAAGAGCAGCATCGGCATGCTTTTCACGTCGTTTGGTAGAAATCCACGCGCGCGTTCTGCCAAAAGCACCATTTGCATGCATATCGTGTGGTTTTGCAGAAAACTGCGTCCGCGTCTACCAAAAGATGCATGCGCATGCTTAAAACGCGCTTTGGCACAAATCCATGTGCGGATGTTAAAAAGAGCAGCATCGGCATGCTTTTCACGTCGTTTGGTAGAAATCCACGCGCGCGTTCTGCCAAAAGCACCATTTGCATGCATATCGTGTGGTTTTGCAGAAAACTGCGTCCGCGTCTACCAAAAGATGCATGCGCATGCTTAAAACGCGTTTTGGCACAAATCCATGTGCGGGTGCTAAAAAGAGCAGCATCGGCATGCTTTTCACGTCGTTTGGTAGAAATCCACACGCGCGTTCTGCCAAAAGCACCATTTGCATGCATATCGTGTGGTTTTGCAGAAAACTGCGTCCGCGTCTACCAAAAGATGCATGTGCATGCTAAAAACGCGTTTTGGCACAAATCCATGTGCGGCTGCTAAAAAGAGCAGCATCGGCATGCTTTTCACGTCGTTTGGTAGAAATCCACGCGCGCGTTCTGCCAAAAGCACTATTTGCATGCCTATCGTGTGGTTTTGCAGAAAACTGCGTCCGCGTCTACCAAAAGATGCATGCGCATGCTTAAAACGCGCTTTGGCACAAATCCATGTGCGGATGTTAAAAAGAGCAGCATCGGCATGCTTTTCACGTCGTTTGGTAGAAATCCACGCGCGCGTTCTGCCAAAAGCACCATTTGCATGCCTATCGTGTGGTTTTGCAGAAAACTGCGTCCGCGTCTACCAAAAGATGCATGCGCATGCTTAAAACGCGTTTTGGCACAAATCCATGTGCGGATGTTAAAAAGAGCAGCATCGGCATGCTTTTCACGTCGTTTGGTAGAAATCCACGCGCGCGTTCTGCCAAAAGCACCATTTGCATGCATATCGTGTGTTTTGCAGAAAACTGCGTCCGCGTCTACCAAAAGATGCATGCGCATGCTTAAAACGCGTTTTGGCACAAATCCATGTGCGGGTGCTAAAAAGAGCAGCATCGGCATGCTTTTCACGTCGTTTGGCAGAAATCCACACGCGCGTTCTGCCAAAAGCACCATTTGCATGCCTATCGTGTGGTTTTGCAGAAAACTGCGTCCGCGTCTACCAAAAGATGCATGCGCATGCTTAAAACGCGCTTTGGCACAAATCCATGTGCGGATGTTAAAAAGAGCAGCATCGGCATGCTTTTCACGTCGTTTGGTAGAAATCCACGCGCGCGTTCTGCCAAAAGCACCATTTGCATGCATATCGTGTGGTTTTGCAGAAAACTGCGTCCGCGTCTACCAAAGATGCATGCGCATGCTTAAAACGCGTTTTGGCACAAATCCATGTGCGGATGTTAAAAAGAGCAGCATCGGCATGCTTTTCACGTCGTTTGGTAGAAATCCACGCGCGCGTTCTGCAAAAGCACCATTTGCGTGCATATCGTGTGGTTTTGCAAAAAACTGCGTCCGCGTCTACCAAAAGATGCATGCGCATGCTTAAAACGCGTTTTGGCACAAATCCATGTGCGGATGTTAAAAAGAGCAGCATCGGCATGCTTTTCACGTCGTTTGGTAGAAATCCACGCGCGCGTTCTGCCAAAAGCACCATTTGCATGCATATCGTGTGGTTTTGCAGAAAACTGCGTCCGCGTCTACCAAAAGATGCATGCGCATGCTTAAACGCGCTTTGGCACAAATCCATGTGCGGATGTTAAAAAGAGCAGCATCGGCATGCTTTTCACGTCGTTTGGTAGAAATCCACGCACGCGTTCTGCCAAAAGCACCATTTGCATGCATATCGTGTGGTTTTGCAGAAAACTGCGTCCGCGTCTACCAAAAGATGCATGCGCATGCTTAAAACGCGTTTTGGCACAAATCCATGTGCGGGTGCTAAAAAGAGCAGCATCGGCATGCTTTTCACGTCGTTTGGTAGAAATCCACACGCGCGTTCTGCCAAAAGCACCATTTGCATGCATATCGTGTGGTTTTGCAGAAAACTGCGTCCGCGTCTACCAAAAGATGCATGTGCATGCTAAAAACGCGTTTTGGCACAAATCCATGTGCGGGTGCTAAAAAGAGCAGCATCGGCATGCTTTTCACGTCGTTTGGTAGAAATCCACGCGCGCATTCTGCCAAAAGCACCATTTGCATGCCTATCGTGTGGTTTTGCAGAAAACTGCGTCCGCGTCTACCAAAAGATGCATGCGCATGCTTAAAACGCGTTTTGGCACAAATCCATGTGCGGATGTTAAAAAGAGCAGCATCGGCATGCTTTTCACGTCGTTTGTAGAAATCCACGCGCGCGTTCTGCCAAAAGCACCATTTGCATGCATATCTTGTGGTTTTGCAGAAAACTGCGTCCGCGTCTACCAAAAGATGCATGCGCATGCTTAAAACGCGTTTTGGCACAAATCCATGTGCGGGTGCTAAAAAGAGCAGCATCGGCATGCTTTTCACGTCGTTTGGTAGAAATCCACACGCGCGTTCTGCCAAAAGCACCATTTGCATGCCTATCGTGTGGTTTTGCAGAAAACTGCGTCCGCGTCTACCAAAAGATGCATGCGCATGCTTAAAACGCGCTTTGGCACAAATCCATGTGCGGATGTTAAAAAGAGCAGCATCGGCATGATTTCACGTCGTTTGGTAGAAATCCACGCGCGCGTTCTGCCAAAAGCACCATTTGCATGCATATCGTGTGGTTTTGCAGAAAACTGCGTCCGCGTCTACCAAAAGATGCATGCGCATGCTTAAAACGCGTTTTGGCACAAATCCATGTGCGGATGTTAAAAAGAGCAGCATCGGCATGCTTTTCACGTCGTTTGGTAGAAATCCACGCGCGTTCTGCCAAAAGCACCATTTGCGTGCATATCGTGTGGTTTTGCAAAAAAAACTGCGTCCGCGTCTACCAAAAGATGCATGCGCATGCTTAAAAACGCGTTTTGGCACAAATCCATGTGCGGATGTTAAAAAGAGCAGCATCGGCATGCTTTTCACGTCGTTTGGTAGAAATCCACGCGCGCGTTCTGCCAAAAGCACATTTGCATGCATATCGTGTGGTTTTGCAGAAAACTGCGTCCGCGTCTACCAAAAGATGCATGCGCATGCTAAAACGCGCTTTGGCACAAATCATGTGCGGATGTTAAAAAGAGCAGCATCGGCATGCTTTTCACGTCGTTTGGTAGAAATCCACGCGCGCGTTCTGCCAAAAGCACCATTTGCATGCATATCGTGTGGTTTTGCAGAAAACTGCGTCCGCGTCTACCAAAAGATGCATGCGCATGCTTAAAACGCGTTTTGGCACAAATCCATGTGCGGGTGCTAAAAAGAGCAGCATCGGCATGCTTTTCACGTCGTTTGGTAGAAATCCACACGCGCGTTCTGCCAAAAGCACCATTTGCATGCATATCGTGTGGTTTTGCAGAAAACTGCGTCCGCGTCTACCAAAAGATGCATGTGCATGCTAAAATGCGTTTTGGCACAAATCCATGTGCGGGTGCTAAAAAGAGCAGCATCGGCATGCTTTTCACGTCGTTTGGTAGAAATCCACGCGCGCGTTCTGCCAAAAGCACCATTTGCATGCCTATCGTGTGGTTTTGCAGAAAACTGCGTCCGCGTCTACCAAAAGATGCATGCGCATGCTTAAAACGCGTTTTGGCACAAATCCATGTGCGGATGTTAAAAAGAGCAGCATCGGCATGCTTTTCACGTCGTTTGGTAGAAATCCACGCGCGCGTTCTGCCAAAAGCACCATTTGCATGCATATCTTGTGGTTTTGCAGAAAACTGCGTCCGCGTCTACCAAAAGATGCATGCGCATGCTTAAAAGGCGTTTTGGCACAAATCCATGTGCGGGTGCTAAAAAGAGCAGCATCGGCATGCTTTTCACGTCGTTTGGTAGAAATCCACGCGCGCGTTCTGCCAAAAGCACCATTTGCATGCCTATCGTGTGGTTTTGCAGAAAACTGCGTCCGCATCTACCAAAAGATGCATGCGCATGCTTAAAACGCGCTTTGCACAAATCCTTGTGCGGATGTTAAAAAGAGCAGCATCGGCATGCTTTTCACGTCGTTTGGTAGAAATCCACGCGCGCGTTCTGCCAAAAGCACCATTTGCATGCATATCGTGTGGTTTTGCAGAAAACTGCGTCCGCGTCTACCAAAAGATGCATGTGCATGCTTAAAACGCGTTTTGGCACAAATCCATGTGCGGGTGCTAAAAAGGGCAGCATCGGCATGCTTTTCACGTCGTTTGGTAGAAATCCACACGCGCGTTCTGCAAAAGCACCATTTGCATGCATATCGTGTGGTTTTGCAGAAAACTGCGTCCGCGTCTACCAAAAGATGCATGCGCATGCTTAAAAACGCGCTTTGGCACAAATCCATGTGCGGATGTTAAAAAAGAGCAGCATCGGCATGCTTTTCACGTCGTTTGGTAGAAATCCACGCGCGCGTTCTGCCAAAAGCATTATTTGCATGCATATCGTGTGTTTTGCAGAAAACTGCGTCCGCGTCTACCAAAAGATGCATGCGCATGCTTAAAACGCGTTTTGGCACAAATCCATGTGCGGGTGCTAAAAAGAGCAGCATCGGCATGCTTTTCACGTCGTTTGGTAGAAAACCACACGCGCGTTCTGCCAAAACCACCATTTGCATGCATATCGTGTGGTTTTGCAGAAAACTGCGTCCGCGTCTACCAAAAGATGCATGTTGCATGCTAAAAACGCGTTTTGGCACAAATCCATGTGCGGGTGCTAAAAAGAGCACCATCGGCATGCTTTTCACGTCGTTTGGTAGAAATCCACGCGCGCGTTCTGCCAAAAGCACCATTTGCATGCCTATCGTGTGGTTTTGCAGAAAACTGCGTCCGCGTCTACCAGAAGATGCATGCTCATGCTTAAAACGCGTTTTGGCACAAATCCATGTGCGGATGTTAAAAAGAGCAGCATCGGCATGCTTTTCACGTCGTTTGGTAGAAAACCACGCGCGCGTTCTGCCAAAAGCACCATTTGCATGCATATCGTGTGGTTTTGCAGAAAACTGCGTCCGCGTCTACCAAAAGATGCATGCGCATGCTTTAAAACGCGTTTTGGCACAAATCCATGTGCGGGTGCTAAAAAGAGCAGCATCGGCATGCTTTTCACGTCGTTTGGTAGAAATCCACACGCGCGTTCTGCCAAAAGCACCATTTCCATGCCTATCGTGTGGTTTTGCAGAAAACTGCGTCCGCGTCTACCAAAAGATGCATGCGCATGCTTAAAACGCGCTTTGGCACAAATCCATGTGCGGATGTTAAAAAGAGCAGCATCGGCATGCTTTTCACGTCGTTTGGTAGAAATACACGCGCGCGTTCTGCAAAAGCACCATTTGCATGCATATCGTGTGGTTTTGCAGAAAACTGCGTCCGCGTCTACCAAAAGATGCATGCGCATGCTTAAAACGCGTTTTGGCACAAATCCATGTGCGGGTGCTAAAAAGAGCAGCATCGGCATGCTTTTCACGTCGTTTGGTAGAAATCCACACGCGCGTTCTGCCAAAAGCACCATTTGCATGCATATCGTGTGGTTTTGCAGAAAACTGCGTCCGCGTCTACCAAAAGATGCATGCGCATGCTTAAAACGCGCTTTGGCACAAATCCATGTGCGGATGTTAAAAAGAGCAGCATCGGCATGCTTTTCACGTCGTTTGGTAGAAATCCACGCGCGCGTTCTGCCAAAAGCACCATTTGCATGCATATAGTGTGGTTTTGCAGAAAACTGCGTCCGCGTCTACCAAAAGATGCATGCGCATGCTTAAAACGCGTTTTGGCACAAATCCATGTGCGGGTGCTAAAAAGAGCAGCATCGGCATGCTTTTCACGTCGTTTGGTAGAAATCCACACGCGCGTTCTGCCAAAACCACCATTTGCATGCATATCGTGTGGTTTTGCAGAAAACTGCGTCCGCGCCTACCAAAAGATGCATGTGCATGCTAAAAACGCGTTTTGGCACAAATCCATGTGCGGGTGCTAAAAAGAGCAGCATCGGCATGCTTTTCACGTCGTTTGGTAGAAATCCACGCGCGCGTTCTGCCAAAAGCACCATTTGCATGCATACCGTGTGGTTTTGCAGAAAACTGCGTCCGCGTCTACCAAAAGATGCATGTGCATGCTAAAAACGCGTTTTGGCACAAATTCATGTGCGGGTGCTAAAAAGAGCAGCATCGGCATGCTTTTCACGTCGTTTGGTAGAAATCCACGCGCGCGTTCTGCCAAAAGCACCATTTGCATGCCTATCGTGTGGTTTTGCAGAAAACTGCGTCCGCGTCTACCAAAAGATGCATGCGCATGCTTAAAACGCGTTTTGGCACAAATTCATGTGCGGATGTTAAAAAGAGCAGCATCGGCATGCTTTTCACGTCGTTTGGTAGAAATCCACGCGCGCGTTCTGCGAAAAGCACCATTTGCATGCATATCGTGTGGTTTTGCAGAAAACTGCGTCCGCGTCTACCAAAAGATGCATGCGCATGCTTAAAACGCGTTTTGGCACAAATCCATGTGCGGGTGCTAAAAAGAGCAGCATCGGCATGCTTTTCACGTCGTTTGGTAGAAATCCACGCGCGCGTTCTGCCAAAACCACCATTTGCATGCATATCGTGTGGTTTTGCAGAAAACTGCGTCCGCGTCTACCAAAAGATGCATGCGCATGCTTAAAACGCGTTTTGGCACAAATCCATGTGCGGGTGCTAAAAAGAGCAGCATCGGCATGCTTTTCACGTCGTTTGGTAGAAATCCACACGCGCGTTCTGCCAAAAGCACCATTTGCATGCCTATCGTGTGGTTTTGCAGAAAACTGCGTCCGCGTCTACCAAAAGATGCATGCGCATGCTTAAAACGCGTTTTGGCACAAATCCATGTGCGGATGTTAAAAAGAGCAGCATCGGCATGCTTTTCACGTCGTTTGGTAGAAATCCACGCGCGCGTTCTGCCAAAAGCACCATTTGCATGCATATCGTGTGGTTTTGCAGAAAACTGCGTCCGCGTCTACCAAAAGATGCATGCGCATGCTTAAAACGCGCTTTGGCACAAATCCATGTGCGGATGTTAAAAAGAGCAGCATCGGCATGCTTTTCACGTCGTTTGGTAGAAATCCACGCGCGCGTTCTGCCAAAAGCACCATTTGCATGCATATCGTGTGGTTTTGCAGAAAACTGCGTCCGCGTCTACCGAAAGATGCATGCGCATGCTTAAAACGCGTTTTGGCACAAATCCATGTGCGGGTGCTAAAAAGAGCAGCATCGGCATGCTTTTCACGTCGTTTGGTAGAAATCCACACGCGCGTTCTGCCAAAAGCACCATTTGCATGCATATCGTGTGGTTTTGCAGAAAACTGCGTCCGCGTCTACCAAAAGATGCATGTGCATGCTAAAAACGCGTTTTGGCACAAATCCATGTGCGGGTGCTAAAAAGAGCAGCATCGGCATGCTTTTCACGTCGTTTGGTAGAAATCCACGCGCGCGTTCTGCCAAAAGCACCATTTGCATGCCTATCGTGTGGTTTTGCAGAAAACTGCGTCCGCGTCTACCAAAAGATGCATGCGCATGCTTAAAACGCGTTTTGGCACAAATCCATGTGCGGATGTTAAAAAGAGCAGCATCGGCATGCTTTTCACGTCGTTTGGTAGAAATCCACGCGCGCGTTCTGCCAAAAGCGCCATTTGCATGCATATCGTGTGGTTTTGCAGAAAACTGCGTCCGCGTCTACCAAAAGATGCATGCGCATGATTAAAACGCGTTTTGGCACAAATCCATGTGCGGGTGCTAAAAAGAGCAGCATCGGCATGCTTTTCACGTCGTTTGGTAGAAATCCACACGCGCGTTCTGCCAAAAGCACCATTTGCATGCCTATCGTGTGGTTTTGCAGAAAACTGCGTCCGCGTCTACCAAAAGATGCATGCGCATGCTTAAAACGCGCTTTGGCACAAATCCATGTGCGGATGTTAAAAAGAGCAGCATCGGCATGCTTTTCACGTCGTTTGGTAGAAATCCACGCGCGCGTTCTGCCAAAAGCACCATTTGCATGCATATCGTGTGGTTTTGCAGAAAACTGCGTCCGAGTCTACCAAAAGATGCATGCGCATGCTTAAAACGCGTTTTGGCACAAATCCATGTGCGGGTGCTAAAAAGAGCAGCATCGGCATGCTTTTCACGTCGTTTGGTAGAAATCCACACGCGCGTTCTGCCAAAAGCACCATTTGCATGCATATCGTGTGGTTTTGCAGAAAACTGCGTCCGCGTCTACCAAAAGATGCATGTGCATGCTAAAAACGCGTTTTGGCACAAATCCATGTGCGGGTGCTAAAAAGAGCAGCATCGGCATGCTTTTCACGTCGTTTGGTAGACATCCACGCGCGCGTTCTGCCAAAAGCACCATTTGCATGCCTATCGTGTGGTTTTGCAGAAAACTGCGTCCGCGTCTACCAAAACATGCATGCGCATGCTTAAAACGCGTTTTGGCACAAATCCATGTGCGGGTGTTAAAAAGAGCAGCATCGGCATGCTTTTCACGTCGTTTGGTAGAAATCCACGCGCGCGTTCTGCCAAAAGCACCATTTGCATGCATATCTTGTGGTTTTGCAGAAAACTGCGTCCGCGTCTACCAAAAGATGCATGCGCATGCTTAAAACGCGTTTTGGCACAAATCCATGTGCGGGTGCTAAAAAGAGCAGCATCGGCATGCTTTTCACGTCGTTTGGTAGAAATCCACACGCGCGTTCTGCCAAAAGCACCATTTGCATGCCTATCGTGTGGTTTTGCAGAAAACTGCGTCCGCGTCTACCAAAAGATGCATGCGCATGCTTAAAACGCGCTTTGGCACAAATCCATGTGCGGATGTTAAAAAGAGCAGCATCGGCATGCTTTTCACGTCGTTTGGTAGAAATCCACGCGCGCGTTCTGCCAAAAGCACCATTTGCATGCATATCGTGTGGTTTTGCAGAAAACTGCGTCTGCGTCTACCAAAAGATGCATGCGCATGCTTAAAACGCGTTTTGGCACAAATCCATGTGCGGGTGCTAAAAAGGGCAGCATCGGCATGCTTTTCACGTCGTTTGGTAGAAATCCACACGCGCGTTCTGCCAAAAGCACCATTTGCATGCATATCGTGTGGTTTTGCAGAAAACTGCGTCCGCGTCTACCAAAAGATGCATGCGCATGCTTAAAACGCGCTTTGGCACAAATCCATGTGCGGATGTTAAAAAGAGCAGCATCGGCATGCTTTTCACGTCGTTTGGTAGAAATCCACGCGCGCGTTCTGCCAAAAGCACCATTTGCATGCATATCGTGTGGTTTTGCAGAAAACTGCGTCCGCGTCTACCAAAAGATGCATGCGCATGCTTAAAACGCGTTTTGGCACAAATCCATGTGCGGGTGCTAAAAAGAGCAGCATCGGCATGCTTTTCACGTCGTTTGGTAGAAATCCACACGCGCGTTCTGCCAAAACCACCATTTGCATGCATATCGTGTGGTTTTGCAGAAAACTGCGTCCGCGTCTACCAAAAGCTGCATGTGCATGCTAAAAACGCGTTTTGGCACAAATCCATGTGCGGGTGCCAAAAAGAGCACCATCGGCATGCTTTTCACGTCGTTTGGTAGAAATCCACGCGCGCGTTCTGCGAAAAGCACCATTTGCATGCCTATCGTGTGGTTTTGCAGAAAACTGCGTCCGCGTCTACCAAAAGATGCATGCGCATGCTTAAAACGCGTTTTGGCACAAATCCATGTGCGGATGTTAAAAAGAGCAGCATCGGCATGCTTTTCACGTCGTTTGGTAGAAATCCACACGCGCGTTCTGCCAAAAGCACCATTTGCATGCATATCGTGTGGTTTTGCAGAAAACTGCGTCCGCGCCTACCAAAAGATGCATGTGCATGCTAAAAACGCGTTTTGGCACAAATCCATGTGCGGGTGCTAAAAAGAGCAGCATCGGCATGCTTTTCACGTCGTTTGGTAGAAATCCACGCGCGCGTTCTGCCAAAAGCACCATTTGCATGCATATCGTGTGGTTTTGCAGAAAACTGCGTCCGCGTCTACCAAAAGATGCATGCGCATGCTTAAAACGCGTTTTGGCACAAATCCATGTGCGGGTGCTAAAAAGAGCAGCATCGGCATGCTTTTCACGTCGTTTGGTAGAAATCCACACGCGCGTTGTGCCAAAAGCACCATTTGCATGCATATCGTGTGGTTTTGCAGAAAACTGCGTCCGCGTCTACCAAAAGATGCATGTGCATGCTAAAAACGCGTTTTGGCACAAATCCATGTGCGGGTGCTAAAAAGAGCAGCATCGGCATGCTTTTCACGTCGTTTGGTAGAAATCCACGCGCGCGTTCTGCCACAAGCATCATTTGCATGCATATCGTGTGGTTTTGCAGAAAACTGCGTCCGCGTCTACCAAAAGATGCATGCGCATGCTTAAAACGCGTTTTGGCACAAATCCATGTGCGGGTGCTAAAAAGAGCAGCATCGGCATGCTTTTCACGTCGTTTGGTAGAAATCCACACGCGCGTTCTGCCAAAAGCACCATTTGCATGCATATCTTGTGGTTTTGCAGAAAACTGCGTCCGCGTCTACCAAAAGATGCATGCGCATGCTTAAAACGCGTTTTGGCACAAATCCATGTGCGGGTGCTGAAAAGAGCAGCATCGGCATGCTTTTCACGTCGTTTGGTAGAAATCCACACGCGCGTTGTGCCAAAAGCACCATTTGCATGCATATCGTGTGGTTTTGCAGAAAACTGCGTCCGCGTCTACCAAAAGATGCATGTGCATGCTAAAAACGCGTTTTGGCACAAATCCATGTGCGGGTGCTAAAAAGAGCAGCATCGGCATGCTTTTCACGTCGTTTGGTAGAAATCCACGCGCGCGTTCTGCCACAAGCATCATTTGCATGCATATCGTGTGGTTTTGCAGAAAACTGCGTCCGCGTCTACCAAAAGATGCATGCGCATGCTTAAAACGCGTTTTGGCACAAATCCATGTGCGGGTGCTAAAAAGAGCAGCATCGGCATGCTTTTCACGTCGTTTGGTAGAAATCCACACGCGCGTTCTGCCAAAAGCACCATTTGCATGCATATCTTGTGGTTTTGCAGAAAACTGCGTCCGCGTCTACCAAAAGATGCATGCGCATGCTTAAAACGCGTTTTGGCACAAATCCATGTGCGGGTGCTAAAAAGAGCAGCATCGGCATGCTTTTCACGTCGTTTGGTAGAAATCCACGCGCGCGTTCTGCCAAAAGCACCATTTGCATGCATACCGTGTGGTTTTGCAGAAAACTGCGTCCGCGTCTACCAAAAGATGCATGTGCATGCTAAAAACGCGTTTTGGCACAAATCCATGTGCGGGTGCTAAAAAGAGCAGCATCGGCATGCTTTTCACGTCGTTTGGTAGAAATCCACGCGCGCGTTCTGCCAAAAGCACCATTTGCATGCCTATCGTGTGGTTTTGCAGAAAACTGCGTCCGCGTCTACCAAAAGATGCATGCGCATGCTTAAAACGCGTTTTGGCACAAATCCATGTGCGGATGTTAAAAAGAGCAGCATCGGCATGCTTTTCACGTCGTTTGGTAGAAATCCACGCGCGCGTTCTGCGAAAAGCACCATTTGCATGCATATCGTGTGGTTTTGCAGAAAACTGCGTCCGCGTCTACCAAAAGATGCATGCGCATGCTTAAAACGCGTTTTGGCACAAATCCATGTGCGGGTGCTAAAAAGAGCAGCATCGGCATGCTTTTCACGTCGTTTGGTAGAAATCCACACGCGCGTTCTGCCAAAAGCACCATTTGCATGCATATCGTGTGGTTTTGCAGAAAACTGCGTCCGCGTCTACCAAAAGATGCATGTTCATGCTAAAAACGCGTTTTGGCACAAATCCATGTGCGGGTGCTAAAAAGAGCAGCATCGGCATGCTTTTCACGTCGTTTGGTAGAAATCCACGCGCGCGTTCTGCCAAAACCACCATTTGCATGCATATCGTGTGGTTTTGCAGAAAACTGCGTCCGCGTCTACCAAAAGATGCATGCGCATGCTTAAAACGCGTTTTGGCACAAATCCATGTGCGGGTGCTAAAAAGAGCAGCATCGGCATGCTTTTCACGTCGTTTGGTAGAAATCCACACGCGCGTTCTGCCAAAAGCACCATTTGCATGCCTATCGTGTGGTTTTGCAGAAAACTGCGTCCGCGTCTACCAAAAGATGCATGCGCATGCTTAAAACGCGTTTTGGCACAAATCCATGTGCGGATGTTAAAAAGAGCAGCATCGGCATGCTTTTCACGTCGTTTGGTAGAAATCCACGCGCGCGTTCTGCCAAAAGCACCATTTGCATGCATATCGTGTGGTTTTGCAGAAAACTGCGTCCGCGTCTACCAAAAGATGCATGCGCATGCTTAAAACGCGCTTTGGCACAAATCCATGTGCGGATGTTAAAAAGAGCAGCATCGGCATGCTTTTCACGTCGTTTGGTAGAAATCCACGTGCGCGTTCTGCCAAAAGCACCATTTGCATGCATATCGTGTGCTAGGGTGGTTGCTTGGGCTAGTTGGTAATTCATGATCAAAAATAACGTACAGCGCAAAGGACCAGGACAGCGATAGACGACATACACAGCGCTGTGTATGTCGTCTATCGCTGTCCTGGTCCTTTGCGCTGTACGTTATTTTTGATCATATCGTGTGGTTTTGCAGAAAACTGCGTCCGCGTCTACCAAAAGATGCATGCGCATGCTTAAAACGCGTTTTGGCACAAATCCATGTGCGGGTGCTAAAAAGAGCAGCATCGGCATGCTTTTCACGTCGTTTGGTAGAAATCCACACGCGCGTTCTGCCAAAAGCACCATTTGCATGCATATCGTGTGGTTTTGCAGAAAACTGCGTCCGCGTCTACCAAAAGATGCATGTGCATGCTAAAAACGCGTTTTGGCACAAATCCATGTGCGGGTGCTAAAAAGAGCAGCATCGGCATGCTTTTCACGTCGTTTGGTAGAAATCCACGCGCGCGTTCTGCCAAAAGCACCATTTGCATGCCTATCGTGTGGTTTTGCAGAAAACTGCGTCCGCGTCTACCAAAAGATGCATGCGCATGCTTAAAACGCGTTTTGGCACAAATCCATGTGCGGATGTTAAAAAGAGCAGCATCGGCATGCTTTTCACGTCGTTTGGTAGAAATCCACGCGCGCGTTCTGCCAAAAGCGCCATTTGCATGCATATCGTGTGGTTTTGCAGAAAACTGCGTCCGCGTCTACCAAAAGATGCATGCGCATGATTAAAACGCGTTTTGGCACAAATCCATGTGCGGGTGCTAAAAAGAGCAGCATCGGCATGCTTTTCACGTCGTTTGGTAGAAATCCACACGCGCGTTCTGCCAAAAGCACCATTTGCATGCCTATCGTGTGGTTTTGCAGAAAACTGCGTCCGCGTCTACCAAAAGATGCATGCGCATGCTTAAAACGCGCTTTGGCACAAATCCATGTGCGGATGTCAAAAAGAGCAGCATCGGCATGCTTTTCACGTCGTTTGGTAGAAATCCACGCGCGCGTTCTGCCAAAAGCACCATTTGCATGCATATCGTGTGGTTTTGCAGAAAACTGCGTCCGCGTCTACCAAAAGATGCATGCGCATGCTTAAAACGCGCTTTGGCACAAATCCATGTGCGGATGTTAAAAAGAGCAGCATCGGCATGCTTTTCACGTCGTTTGGTAGAAATCCACGCGCGCGTTCTGCCAAAAGCACCATTTGCATGCATATCGTGTGGTTTTGCAGAAAACTGCGTCCGAGTCTACCAAAAGATGCATGCGCATGCTTAAAACGCGTTTTGGCACAAATCCATGTGCGGGTGCTAAAAAGAGCAGCATCGGCATGCTTTTCACGTCGTTTGGTAGAAATCCACACGCGCGTTCTGCCAAAAGCACCATTTGCATGCATATCGTGTGGTTTTGCAGAAAACTGCGTTCGCGTCTACCAAAAGATGCATGTGCATGCTAAAAACGCGTTTTGGCACAAATCCATGTGCGGGTGCTAAAAAGAGCAGCATCGGCATGCTTTTCACGTCGTTTGGTAGAAATCCACACGCGCGTTCTGCCAAAAGCACCATTTGCATGCATATCGTGTGGTTTTGCAGAAAACTGCGTCCGCGTCTACCAAAAGATGCATGTGCATGCTAAAAACGCGTTTTGGCACAAATCCATGTGCGGGTGCTAAAAAGAGCAGCATCGGCATGCTTTTCACGTCGTTTGGTAGACATTCACGCGCGCGTTCTGCCAAAAGCACCATTTGCATGCCTATCGTGTGGTTTTGCAGAAAACTGCGTCCGCGTCTACCAAAAGATGCATGCGCATGCTTAAAACGCGTTTTGGCACAAATCCATGTGCGGATGTTAAAAAGAGCAGCATCGGCATGCTTTTCACGTCGTTTGGTAGAAATCCACGCGCGCGTTCTGCCAAAAGCACCATTTGCATGCATATCGTGTGGTTTTGCAGAAAACTGCGTCCGCGTCTACCAAAAGATGCATGCGCATGCTTAAAACGCGTTTTGGCACAAATCCATGTGCGGGTGCTAAAAAGAGCAGCATCGGCATGCTTTTCACGTCGTTTGGTAGAAATCCACACGCGCGTTGTGCGAAAAGCACCATTTGCATGCATATCGTGTGGTTTTGCAGAAAACTGCGTCCGCGTCTACCAAAAGATGCATGTGCATGCTAAAAACGCGTTTTGGCACAAATCCATGTGCGGGTGCTAAAAAGAGCAGCATCGGCATGCTTTTCACGTCGTTTGGTAGAAATCCACGCGCGCGTTCTGCCACAAGCATCATTTGCATGCATATCGTGTGGTTTTGCAGAAAACTGCGTCCGCGTCTACCAAAAGATGCATGCGCATGCTTAAAACGCGTTTTGGCACAAATCCATGTGCGGGTGCTAAAAAGAGCAGCATCGGCATGCTTTTCACGTCGTTTGGTAGAAATCCACACGCGCGTTCTGCCAAAAGCACCATTTGCATGCATATCGTGTGGTTTTGCAGAAAGCTGCGTCCGCGTCTACCAAAAGATGCATGTGCATGCTAAAAACGCGCTTTGGCACAAATCCATGTGCGGATGTTAAAAAGAGCAGCATCGGCATGCTTTTCACGTCGTTTGGTAGAAATCCACGCGCGCGTTCTGCCAAAAGCACCATTTGCATGCATATCGTGTGGTTTTGCAGAAAACTGCGTCCGCGTCTACCAAAAGATGCATGCGCATGCTTAAAACGCGTTTTGGCACAAATTAATGTGCGGGTGCTAAAAAGAGCAGCATCGGCATGCTTTTCACGTCGTTTGGTAGAAATCCACACGCGCGTTCTGCCAAAACCACCATTTGCATGCATATCGTGTGGTTTTGCAGAAAACTGCGTCCGCGTCTACCAAAAGATGCATGTGCATGCTAAAAACGCGTTTTGGCACAAATCCATGTGCGGGTGCCAAAAAGAGCACCATCGGCATGCTTTTCACGTCGTTTGGTAGAAATCCACGCGCGCGTTCTGCGAAAAGCACCATTTGCATGCCTATCGTGTGGTTTTGCAGAAAACTGCGTCCGCGTCTACCAAAAGATGCATGCGCATGCTTAAAACGCGTTTTGGCACAAATCCATGTGCGGATGTTAAAAAGAGCAGCATCGGCATGCTTTTCACGTCGTTTGGTAGAAATCCACACGCGCGTTCTGCCAAAAGCACCATTTGCATGCATATCGTGTGGTTTTGCAGAAAACTGCGTCCGCGCCTACCAAAAGATGCATGTGCATGCTAAAAACGCGTTTTGGCACAAATCCATGTGCGGGTGCTAAAAAGAGCAGCATCGGCATGCTTTTCACGTCGTTTGGTAGAAATCCACGCGCGCGTTCTGCCAAAAGCACCATTTGCATGCATATCGTGTGGTTTTGCAGAAAACTGCGTCCGCGTCTACCAAAAGATGCATGCGCATGCTTAAAACGCGTTTTGGCACAAATCCATGTGCGGGTGCTAAAAAGAGCAGCATCGGCATGCTTTTCACGTCGTTTGGTAGAAATCCACACGCGCGTTGTGCCAAAAGCACCATTTGCATGCATATCGTGTGGTTTTGCAGAAAACTGCGTCCGCGTCTACCAAAAGATGCATGTGCATGCTAAAAACGCGTTTTGGCACAAATCCATGTGCGGGTGCTAAAAAGAGCAGCATCGGCATGCTTTTCACGTCGTTTGGTAGAAATCCACGCGCGCGTTCTGCCACAAGCATCATTTGCATGCATATCGTGTGGTTTTGCAGAAAACTGCGTCCGCGTCTACCAAAAGATGCATGGGCATGCTTAAAACGCGTTTTGGCACAAATCCATGTGCGGGTGCTAAAAAGAGCAGCATCGGCATGCTTTTCACGTCGTTTGGTAGAAATCCACACGCGCGTTCTGCCAAAAGCACCATTTGCATGCATATCGTGTGGTTTTGCAGAAAACTGCGTCCGCGTCTACCAAAAGATGCATGTGCATGCTAAAAACGCGCTTTGGCACAAATCCATGTGCGGATGTTAAAAAGAGCAGCATCGGCATGCTTTTCACGTCGTTTGGTAGAAATCCACGCGCGCGTTCTGCCAAAAGCACCATTTGCATGCATATCGTGTGGTTTTGCAGAAAACTGCGTCCGCGTCTACCAAAAGATGCATGCGCATGCTTAAAACGCGTTTTGGCACAAATTAATGTGCGGGTGCTAAAAAGAGCAGCATCGGCATGCTTTTCACGTCGTTTGGTAGAAATCCACACGCGCGTTCTGCCAAAACCACCATTTGCATGCATATCGTGTGGTTTTGCAGAAAACTGCGTCCGCGTCTACCAAAAGATGCATGTGCATGCTAAAAACGCGTTTTGGCACAAATCCATGTGCGGGTGCTAAAAAGAGCAGCATCGGCATGCTTTTCACGTCGTTTGGTAGAAATCCACGCGCGCGTTCTGCCAAAAGCACCATTTGCATGCCTATCGTGTGGTTTGCAGAAAACTGCGTCCGCGTCTACCAAAAGATGCATGCGCATGCTTAAAACGCGTTTTGGCACAAATCCATGTGCGGGTGCTAAAAAGAGCAGCATCGGCATGCTTTTCACGTCGTTTGGTAGAAATCCACACGCGCGTTCTGCCAAAAGCACCATTTGCATGCCTATCGTGTGGTTTTGCAGAAAACTGCGTCCGCGTCTACCAAAAGGTGCATGCGCATGCTTAAAACGCGCTTTGGCACAAATCCATGTGCGGATGTTAAAAAGAGCAGCATCGGCATGCTTTTCACGTCGTTTGGTAGAAATCCACGCGCGCGTTCTGCCAAAAGCACCATTTGCATGCATATCGTGTGGTTTTGCAGAAAACTGCGTCCGCGTCTACCAAAAGATGCATGCGCATGCTTAAAACGCGTTTTGGCACAAATCCATGTGCGGGTGCTAAAAAGAGCAGCATCGGCATGCTTTTCACGTCGTTTGGTAGAAATCCACACGCGCGTTCTGCCAAAAGCACCATTTGCATGCATATCGTGTGGTTTTGCAGAAAACTGCGTCCGCGTCTACCAAAAGATGCATGTGCATGCTAAAAACGCGTTTTGGCACAAATCCATGTGCGGGTGCTAAAAAGAGCAGCATCGGCATGCTTTTCACGTCGTTTGGTAGAAATCCACACGCGCGTTCTGCCAAAAGCACCATTTGCATGCCTATCGTGTGGTTTTGCAGAAAACTGCGTCCGCGTCTACCAAAAGATGCATGCGCATGCTTAAAACGCGTTTTGGCACAAATCCATGTGCGGATGTTAAAAAGAGCAGCATCGGCATGCTTTTCACGTCGTTTGGTAGAAATCCACGCGCGCGTTCTGGCAAAAGCACCATTTGCATGCATATCTTGTGGTTTTGCAGAAAACTGCGTCCGCGTCTACCAAAAGATGCATGCGCATGCTTAAAACGCGTTTTGGCACAAATCCATGTGCGGGTGCTAAAAAGAGCAGCATCGGCATGCTTTTCACGTCGTTTGGTAGAAATCCACGCGCGCGTTCTGGCAAAAGCACCATTTGCATGCATATCTTGTGGTTTTGCAGAAAACTGCGTCCGCGTCTACCAAAAGATGCATGCGCATGCTTAAAACGCGTTTTGGCACAAATCCATGTGCGGGTGCTAAAAAGAGCAGCATCGGCATGCTTTTCACGTCGTTTGGTAGAAATCCACACGCGCGTTCTGCCAAAAGCACCATTTGCATGCCTATCGTGTGGTTTTGCAGAAAACTGCGTCCGCATCTACCAAAAGATGCATGCGCATGCTTAAAACGCGCTTTGGCACAAATCTATGTGCGGATGTTAAAAAGAGCAGCATCGGCATGCTTTTCACGTCGTTTGGTAGAAATCCACGCGCGCGTTCTGCCAAAAGCACCATTTGCATGCATATCGTGTGGTTTTGCAGAAAACTGCGTCCGCGTCTACCAAAAGATGCATGCGCATGCTTAAAACGCGTTTTGGCACAAATTAATGTGCGGGTGCTAAAAAGAGCAGCATCGGCATGCTTTTCACGTCGTTTGGTAGAAATCCACACGCGCGTTCTGCCAAAACCACCATTTGCATGCATATCGTGTGGTTTTGCAGAAAACTGCGTCCGCGTCTACCAAAAGATGCATGTGCATGCTAAAAACGCGTTTTGGCACAAATCCATGTGCGGGTGCTAAAAAGAGCAGCATCGGCATGCTTTTCACGTCGTTTGGTAGAAATCCACGCGCGCGTTCTGCCAAAAGCACCATTTGCATGCCTATCGTGTGGTTTTGCAGAAAACTGCGTCCGCGTCTACCAAAAGATGCATGCGCATGCTTAAAACGCGTTTTGGCACAAATCCATGTGCGGGTGCTAAAAAGAGCAGCATCGGCATGCTTTTCACGTCGTTTGGTAGAAATCCACACGCGCGTTCTGCCAAAAGCACCATTTGCATGCCTATCGTGTGGTTTTGCAGAAAACTGCGTCCGCGTCTACCAAAAGGTGCATGCGCATGCTTAAAACGCGCTTTGGCACAAATCCATGTGCGGATGTTAAAAGAGCAGCATCGGCATGCTTTTCACGTCGTTTGGTAGAAATCCACGCGCGCGTTCTGCCAAAAGCACCATTTGCATGCATATCGTGTGGTTTTGCAGAAAACTGCGTCCGCGTCTACCAAAAGATGCATGCGCATGCTTAAAACGCGTTTTGGCACAAATCCATGTGCGGGTGCTAAAAAGAGCAGCATCGGCATGCTTTTCACGTCGTTTGGTAGAAATCCACACGCGCGTTCTGCCAAAAGCACCATTTGCATGCATATCGTGTGGTTTTGCAGAAAACTGCGTCCGCGTCTACCAAAAGATGCATGTGCATGCTAAAAACGCGTTTTGGCACAAATCCATGTGCGGGTGCTAAAAAGAGCAGCATCGGCATGCTTTTCACGTCGTTTGGTAGAAATCCACGCGCGCGTTCTGCCAAAAGCACCATTTGCATGCCTATCGTGTGGTTTTGCAGAAAACTGCGTCCGCGTCTACCAAAAGATGCATGCGCATGCTTAAAACGCGTTTTGGCACAAATCCATGTGCGGATGTTAAAAAGAGCAGCATCGGCATGCTTTTCACGTCGTTTGGTAGAAATCCACGCGCGCGTTCTGGCAAAAGCACCATTTGCATGCATATCTTGTGGTTTTGCAGAAAACTGCGTCCGCGTCTACCAAAAGATGCATGCGCATGCTTAAAACGCGTTTTGGCACAAATCCATGTGCGGGTGCTAAAAAGAGCAGCATCGGCATGCTTTTCACGTCGTTTGGTAGAAATCCACACGCGCGTTCTGCCAAAAGCACCATTTGCATGCCTATCGTGTGGTTTTGCAGAAAACTGCGTCCGCATCTACCAAAAGATGCATGCGCATGCTTAAAACGCGCTTTGGCACAAATCCATGTGCGGATGTTAAAAAGAGCAGCATCGGCATGCTTTTCACGTCGTTTGGTAGAAATCCACGCGCGCGTTCTGCCAAAACCACCATTTGCATGCATATCGTGTGGTTTTGCAGAAAACTGCGTCCGCGTCTACCAAAAGATGCATGTGCATGCTAAAAACGCGTTTTGGCACAAATCCATGTGCGGGTGCTAAAAAGAGCACCATCGGCATGCCTTTCACGTCGTTTGGTAGAAATCCACGCGCGCGTTCTGCCAAAAGCACCATTTGCATGCCTATCGTGTGGTTTTGCAGAAAACTGCGTCCGCGTCTACCAAAAGATGCATGCGCATGCTTAAAACGCGTTTTGGCACAAATCCATGTGCGGATGTTAAAAAGAGCAGCATCGGCATGCTTTTCACGTCGTTTGGTAGAAATCCACGCGCGCGTTCTGCCAAAAGCACCATTTGCATGCATATCGTGTGCTTTTGCAGAAAACTGCGTCCGCGTCTACCAAAAGATGCATGCGCATGCTTAAAACGCGTTTTGGCACAAATCCATGTGCGGGTGCTAAAAAGAGCAGCATCGGCATGCTTTTCACGTCGTTTGGTAGAAATCCACACTCGCGTTCTGCCAAAAGCACCATTTCCATGCCTATCGTGTGGTTTTGCAGAAAACTGCGTCCGCGTCTACCAAAAGATGCATGCGCATGCTTAAAACGCGCTTTGGCACAAATCCATGTGCGGATGTTAAAAAGAGCAGCATCGGCATGCTTTTCACGTCGTTTGGTAGAAATCCACGCGCGCGTTCTGCCAAAAGCACCATTTGCATGCATATCGTGTGGTTTTGCAGAAAACTGCGTCCGCGTCTACCAAAAGATGCATGCGCATGCTTAAAACGCGTTTTGGCACAAATCCATGTGCGGGTGCTAAAAAGAGCAGCATCGGCATGCTTTTCACGTCGTTTGGTAGAAATCCACACGCGCGTTCTGCCAAAAGCACCATTTGCATGCATATCGTGTGGTTTTGCAGAAAACTGCGTCCGCGTCTACCAAAAGATGCATGCGCATGCTTAAAACGCGCTTTGGCACAAATCCATGTGCATATGTTAAAAAGAGCAGCATCGGCATGCTTTTCACGTCGTTTGGTAGAAATCCACGCGCGCGTTCTGCCAAAAGCACCATTTGCATGCATATCGTGTGGTTTTGCAGAAAACTGCGTCCGCGTCTACCAAAAGATGCATGCGCATGCTTAAAACGCGTTTTGGCACAAATCCATGTGCGGGTGCTAAAAAGAGCAGCATCGGCATGCTTTTCACGTCGTTTGGTAGAAATCCACACGCGCGTTCTGCCAAAACCACCATTTGCATGCATATCGTGTGGTTTTGCAGAAAACTGCGTCCGCGTCTACCAAAAGATGCATGTGCATGCTAAAAACGCGTTTTGGCACAAATCGATGTGCGGGTGCTAAAAAGAGCACCATCGGCATGCTTTTCACGTCGTTTGGTAGAAATCCACGCGCGCGTTCTGCCAAAAGCACCATTTGCATGCCTATCGTGTGGTTTTGCAGAAAACTGCGTCCGCGTCTACCAAAAGATGCATGCGCATGCTTAAAACGCGTTTTGGCACAAATCCATGTGCGGATGTTAAAAAGAGCAGCATCGGCATGCTTTTCACGTCGTTTGGTAGAAATCCACGCGCGCGTTCTGCCAAAAGCACCATTTGCATGCATATCGTGTGGTTTTGCAGAAAACTGCGTCCGCGTCTACCAAAAGATGCATGCGCATGCTTAAAACGCGTTTTGGCACAAATCCATGTGCGGGTGCTAAAAAGAGCAGCATCGGCATGCTTTTCACGTCGTTTGGTAGAAATCCACACGCGCGTTCTGCCAAAAGCACCATTTGCATGCCTATCGTGTGGTTTTGCAGAAAACTGCGTCCGCGTCTACCAAAAGATGCATGCGCATGCTTAAAACGCGCTTTGGCACAAATTTATGTGCGGATGTTAAAAAGAGCAGCATCGGCATGCTTTTCACGTCGTTTGGTAGAAATCCACGCGCGCGTTCTGCCAAAAGCACCATTTGCATGCATATCGTGTGGTTTTGCAGAAAACTGCGTCCGCGTCTACCAAAAGATGCATGCGCATGCTTAAAACGCGTTTTGGCACAAATCCATGTGCGGATGTTAAAAAGAGCAGCATCGGCATGCTTTTCACGTCGTTTGGTAGAAATCCACGCGCGCGTTCTGCCAAAAGCACCATTTGCATGCCTATCGTGTGGTTTTGCAGAAAACTGCGTCCGCGTCTACCAAAAGATGCATGCGCATGCTTAAAACGCGCTTTGGCACAAATCCATGTGCGGATGTTAAAAAGAGCAGCATCGGCATGCTTTTCACGTCGTTTGGTAGAAATCCACGCGCACGTTCTGCCAAAAGCACCATTTGCATGCATATCGTGTGGTTTTGCAGAAAACTGCGTCCGCGTCTACCAAAAGATGCATGCGCATGCTTAAAACGCGCTTTGGCACAAATCCATGTGCATATGTTAAAAAGAGCAGCATCGGCATGCTTTTCACGTCGTTTGGTAGAAATCCACGCGCGCGTTCTGCCAAAAGCACCATTTGCATGCATATCGTGTGGTTTTGCAGAAAACTGCGTCCGCGTCTACCAAAAGATGCATGCGCATGCTTAAAACGCGTTTTGGCACAAATCCATGTGCGGGTGCTAAAAACAGCAGCATCGGCATGCTTTTCACGTCGTTTGGTAGAAATCCACAAGCGCGTTCTGCCAAAACCACCATTTGCATGCATATCGTGTGGTTTTGCAGAAAACTGCGTCCGCGTCTACCAAAAGATGCATGTGCATGCTAAAAACGCGTTTTGGCACAAATCCATGTGCGGGTGCTAAAAAGAGCACCATCGGCATGCTTTTCACGTCGTTTGGTGGAAATCCACGCGCGCGTTCTGCCACAAGCACCATTTGCATGCCTATCGTGTGGTTTTGCAGAAAACTGCGTCCGCGTCTACCAAAAGATGCATGCGCATGCTTAAAACGCGCTTTGGCACAAATCCATGTGCGGATGTTAAAAAGAGCAGCATCGGCATGCTTTTCACGTCGTTTGGTAGAAATCCACGCGCGCGTTCTGCCAAAAGCACCATTTGCATGCATATCGTGTGGTTTTGCAGAAAACTGCGTCCGCGTCTACCAAAAGATGCATGCGCATGCTTAAAACGCGTTTTGGCACAAATCCATGTGCGGGTGCTAAAAAGAGCAGCATCGGCATGCTTTTCACGTCGTTTGGTAGAAATCCACACGCGCGTTCTGCCAAAAGCACCATTTGCATGCCTATCGTGTGGTTTTGCAGAAAACTGCGTCCGCGTCTACCAAAAGATGCATGCGCATGCTTAAAACGCGCTTTGGCACAAATCCATGTGCGGATGTTAAAAAGAGCAGCATCGGCATGCTTTTCACGTCGTTTGGTAGAAATCCACGCGCGCGTTCTGCCAAAAGCACCATTTGCATGCATATCGTGTGGTTTTGCAGAAAACTGCGTCCGCGTCTACCAAAAGATGCATGCGCATGCTTAAAACGCGTTTTGGCACAAATACATGTGCGGATGTTAAAAAGAGCAGCATCGGCATGCTTTTCACGTCGTTTGGTAGAAATCCACGCGCACGTTCTGCCAAAAGCACCATTTGCATGCATATCGTGTGGTTTTGCAGAAAACTGCGTCCGCGTCTACCAAAAGATGCATGCGCATGCTTAAAACGCGTTTTGGCACAAATCCATGTGCGGGTGCTAAAAGAGCAGCATCGGCATGCTTTTCACGTCGTTTGGTAGAAATCCACGCGCGCGTTCTGCCAAAAGCACCATTTGCATGCCTATCGTGTGGTTTTGCAGAAAACTGCGTCCGCGTCTACCAAAAGATGCATGCGCATGCTTAAAACGCGCTTTGGCACAAATCCATGTGCGGATGTTAAAAAGAGCAGCATCGGCATGCTTTTCACGTCGTTTGGTAGAAATCCACGCGCGCGTTCTGCCAAAAGCACCATTTGCATGCATATCGTGTGGTTTTGCAGAAAACTGCGTCCGCGTCTACCAAAAGATGCATGCGCATGCTTAAAACGCGTTTTGGCACAAATCCATGTGCGGGTGCTAAAAAGAGCAGCATCGGCATGCTTTTCACGTCGTTTGGTAGAAATCCACGCGCGCGTTCTGCAAAAGCACCATTTGCATGCCTATCGTGTGGTTTTGCAGAAAACTGCGTCCGCGTCTACCAAAAGATGCATGCGCATGCTTAAAACGCGCTTTGGCACAAATCCATGTGCGGATGGTAAAAAGAGCAGCATCGGCATGCTTTTCACGTCGTTTGGTAGAAATCCACGCGCGCGTTCTGCCAAAAGCACCATTTGCATGCATATCGTGTGGTTTTGCAGAAAACTGCCTCCGCGTCTACCAAAAGATGCATGCGCATGCTTAAAACGCGTTTTGGCACAAATCCATGTGCGGGTGCTAAAAAGAGCAGCATCGGCATGCTTTTCACGTCGTTTGGTAGAAATCCACGCGCGCGTTCTGCCAAAAGCACCATTTGCATGCCTATCGTGTGGTTTTGCAGAAAACTGCGTCCGCGTCTACCAAAAGATGCATGCGCATGCTTAAAACGCGCTTTGGCACAAATCCATGTGCGGATGTTAAAAAGAGCAGCATCGGCATGCTTTTCACGTCGTTTGGTAGAAATCCACGCGCGCGTTCTGCCAAAAGCACCATTTGCATGCATATCGTGTGGTTTTGCAGAAAACTGCGTCCGCGTCTACCAAAAGATGCATGCGCATGCTTAAAACGCGTTTTGGCACAAATCCATGTGCGGGTGCTAAAAAGAGCAGCATCGGCATGCTTTTCACGTCGTTTGGTAGAAATCCACGCGCGCGTTCTGCCAAAAGCACCATTTGCATGCCTATTGTGTGGTTTTGCAGAAAACTGCGTCCGCGTCTACCAAAAGATGCATGCGCATGCTTAAAACGCGCTTTGGCACAAATCCATTTGCGGATGTTAAAAAGAGCAGCATCGGCATGCTTTTCACGTC
This sequence comes from Dermacentor variabilis, assembly GCF_050947875.1. Lineage (NCBI taxonomy): Eukaryota > Metazoa > Arthropoda > Arachnida > Ixodida > Ixodidae > Dermacentor > Dermacentor variabilis. Next base: position 1,340 of record NW_027460779.1, on the reverse strand, counting down.
GTTTGGTAGAAATCCACGCGCGCGTTCTGCCAAAAGCACCATTTGCATGCATATCGTGTGGTTTTGCAGAAACCTGCGTCCGCGTCTACCAAAAGATGCATGCGCATGCTTAAAACGCGTTTTGGCACAAATCCATGTGCGGATGTTAAAAAGAGCAGCATCGGCATGCTTTTCACGTCGTTTGGTAGAAATCCACGCGCGCGTTCTGCCAAAAGCACCATTTGCATGCCTATCGTGTGGTTTTTCAGAAAACTGCGTCCGCGTCTACCAAAAGATGCATGCGCATGCTTAAAACGCGCTTTGGCACAAATCCATGTGCGGATGTTAAAAAGAGCAGCATCGGCATGCTTTTCACGTCGTTTGTTAGAAATCCACGCGCGCGTTCTGCCAAAAGCACCATTTGCATGCATATCGTGTGGTTTTGCAGAAAACTGCGTCCGCGTCTACCAAAAGATGCATGCGCATGCTTAAAACGCGTTTTGGCACAAATCCATGTGCGGGTGCTAAAAAGAGCAGCATCGGCATGCTTTTCACGTCGTTTGGTAGAAATCCACGCGCGCGTTCTGCCAAAAGCACCATTTGCATGCATATCGTGTGGTTTTGCAGAAAACTGCGTCCGCGTCTACCAAAAGATGCATGCGCATGCTTAAAACGCGTTTTGGCACAAATCCATGTGCGGGTGCTAAAAAGAGCAGCATCGGCATGCTTTTCACGTCGTTTGGTAGAAATCCACACGCGCGTTCTGCCAAAACCACCATTTGCATGCATATCGTGTGGTTTTGCAGAAAACTGCGTCCGCGTCTACCAAAAGATGCATGTGCATGCTAAAAACGCGTTTTGGCACAAATCCATGTGCGGGTGCTAAAAAGAGCACCATCGGCATGCTTTTCACGTCGTTTGGTAGAAATCCACGCGCGCGTTCTGCCAAAAGCACCATTTGCATGCCTATCGTGTGGTTTTGCAGAAAACTGCGTCCGCGTCTACCAAAAGATGCATGCGCATGCTTAAAACGCGTTTTGGCACAAATACATGTGCGGATGTTAAAAAGAGCAGCATCGGCATGCTTTTCACGTCGTTTGGTAGAAATCCACGCGCGCGTTCTGCCAAAAGCACCATTTGCATGCATATCTTGTGGTTTTGCAGAAAACTGCGTCCGCGTCTACCAAAAGATGCATGCGCATGCTTAAAACGCGTTTTGGCACAAATCCATGTGCGGGTGCTAAAAAGAGCAGCATCGGCATGCTTTTCACGTCGTTTGGTAGAAATCCACACGCGCGTTCTGCCAAAAGCACCATTTGCATGCCTATCGTGTGGTTTTGCAGAAAACTGCGTCCGCGTCT
>NW_027460778.1:0-31070 GCF_050947875.1 Dermacentor variabilis | reverse complement strand
CGTCGTTTGGTAGAAATCCACGTGCGCGTTCTGCCAAAAGCACCATTTCCATGCATATCGTGTGGTTTTGCAGAAAACTGCGTCCGCGTCTACCAAAAGATGCATGTGCATGCTTAAAACGCGTTTTGGCACAAATCCATGTGCGGGTGCTAAAAAGAGCAGCATCGGCATGCTTTTCGCGTCGTTTGGTAGAAATCCACGTGCGCGTTCTGCCAAAAGCACCATTTGCATGCATATCGTGTGGTTTTGCAGAAAACTGCGTCCGCGTCTACCAAAAGATGCGTGTGCATGCTTAAAACGCGTTTTGGCACAAATCCATGTGCGGGTGCTAAAAAGAGCAGCATCGGCATGCTTTTCACGTGGTTTGGTAGAAATCCACGTGCGCGTTCTGCCAAAAGCACCATTTGCATGCATATCGTGTGGTTTTGCAGAAAACTTCGTCCGCGTCTACCAAAAGATGCATGTGCATGCTTAAAACGCGTTTTGGCACAAATCCATGTGCGGGTGCTAAAAAGAGCAGCATCGGCATGCTTTTCACGTCGTTTGGTAGAAATCCACGTGCGCGTTCTGCCAAAAGCACCATTTGCATGCATATCGTGTGGTTTTGCAGAAAACTGCGTCCGCGTCTACCAAAAGATGCATGTGCATGCTTAAAACGCGTTTTGGCACAAATCCATGTGCGGGTGCTAAAAAGAGCAGCATCGGCATGCTTTTCACGTCGATTGGTAGAAATCCACGTGCGCGTTCTGCCAAAAGCACCATTTGCATGCATATCGTGTGGTTTTGCAGAAAACTGCGTCCGCGTCTACCAAAATATGCATGTGCATGCTTAAAACGCGTTTTGGCACAAATCCATGTGCGGGTGCTAAAAAGAGCAGCATCGGCATGCTTTTCACGTCGTTTGGTAGAAATCCACGTACGCGTCCTGCCAAAAGCACCATTCGCATGCATATCGTGCGGTTTTGCAGAAAACTGAGTCCGCGTCTACCAAAAGATGCATGTGCATCCTTAAAACGCGTTTTGGCACAAATCCATGTGCGGGTGCTAAAAAGAGCAGCATCGGCATGCTTTTCACATCGTTTGGTAGAAATCCACGTGCGCGTTCTGCCAAAAGCACGATTTTCATGCATATCGTGTGGTTTTGCAGAAAAATGCGTCCGCGTCTACCAAAAGATGCATGTGCATGCTTAAAACGCGTTTTGGCACAAATCTATGTGCGGGTGCTAAAAAGAGCAGCATCGTCATGCTTTTCACGTCGTTTGGTAGAAATCCACGTGCGCGTTCTGCCAAAAGCACCATTTGCATGCATATCGTGTGGTTTTGCAGAAAACTGCGTCCGCGTCTACCAAAAGATGCATGTGCATGGTTAAAACGCGTTTTGGCACAAATCCATGTGCGGGTGCTAAAAAGAGCAGCATCGGCATGCTTTTCACGTCGTTTGGTAGAAATCCACGTGCGCGTTCTGCCAAAAGCACCATTTGCAGGCATATCGCGTGGTTTTGCAGAAAACTGCGTCCGTGTCTACCAAAAGATGCGTGTGCATGCTTAAAACGCGTTTTGGCACAAATCCATGTGCGGGTGCTAAAAAGAGCAGCATCGGCATGCTTTTCACGTCGTTTGGTAGAAATCCACGTGCGCGTTCTGCCAAAAGCACCATTTTCATGCATATCGTGTGGTTTTTGCAGAAAACTGCGTCCGCGTCGACCAAAAGATGCATGTGCATGCTTAAAACGCGTTTTGGCACAAATCCATGTGCGGGTGCTAAAAAGAGCAGCATCGACATGCTTTTCGCGTCGTTTGGTAGAAATCCGCGTGCGCGTTCTGCCAAAAGCACCATTTGCATGCATATCGTGTGGTTTTGCAGAAAACTGCGTCCGCGTCTACCAAAAGATGCATGTGCATGCTTAAAACGCGTTTTGCACAAATCCATGTGCGGGTGCTAAAAAGAGCAGCATCGGCATGCTTTTCACGTCGTTTGGTAGAAATCCACGCGCGTGTTCTGCCAAAAGCACCATTTGCATGCCTATCGTGTGGTTTTGCAGAAAACTGCGTCCGCGTCTACCAAAAGATGCATGCGCATGCTTAAAACGCGCTTTGGCACAAATCCATGTGCGGATGTTAAAAAGAGCAGCATCGGCATGCTTTTCACGTCGTTTGGTAGAAATCCACGCGCGCGTTCTGCCAAAAGCACCATTTGCATGCATATCGTGTGGTTTTGCAGAAAACTGCGTCCGCGTCTACCAAAAGATGCATGCGCATGCTTAAAACGCGTTTTGGCACAAATCCATGTGCGGGTGCTAAAAAGAGCAGCATCGGCATGCTTTTCACGTCGTTTGGTAGAAATCCACACGCGCGTTCTGCCAAAAGCACCATTTGCATGCATATCGTGTGGTTTTGCAGAAAACTGCGTCCGCGTCTACCAAAAGATGCATGTGCATGCTAAAAACGCGTTTTGGCACAAATCCATGTGCGGGTGCTAAAAAGAGCAGCATCGGCATGCTTTTCACGTCGTTTGGTAGAAATCCACGCGCGCGTTCTGCCAAAAGCACCATTTGCATGCCTATCGTGTGGTTTTGCAGAAAACTGCGTCCGCGTCTACCAAAAGATGCATGCGCATGCTTAAAACGCGCTTTGGCACAAATCCATGTGCGGATGTTAAAAAGAGCAGCATCGGCATGCTTTTCACGTCGTTTGGTAGAAATCCACGCGCGCGTTCTGCCAAAAGCACCATTTGCATGCATATCGTGTGGTTTTGCAGAAAACTGCGTCCGCGTCTACCAAAAGATGCATGCGCATGCTTAAAACGCGTTTTGGCACAAATCCATGTGCGGGTGCTAAAAAGAGCAGCATCGGCATGCTTTTCACGTCGTTTGGTAGAAATCCACGCGCGCGTTCTGCCAAAAGCACCATTTGCATGCCTATCGTGTGGTTTTGCAGAAAACTGCGTCCGCGTCTACCAAAAGATGCATGCGCATGCTTAAAACGCGTTTTGGCACAAATCCATGTGCGGGTGCTAAAAAGAGCAGCATCGGCATGCTTTTCACGTCGTTTGGTAGAAATCCACACGCGCGTTCTGCCAAAAGCACCATTTGCATGCCTATCGTGTGGTTTTGCAGAAAACTGCGTCCGCGTCTACCAAAAGATGCATGCGCATGCTTAAAACGCGCTTTGGCACAAATCCATGTGCGGATGTTAAAAAGAGCAGCATCGGCATGCTTTTCACGTCGTTTGGTAGAAATCCACGCGCGCGTTCTGCCAAAAGAACCATTTGCATGCATATCGTGTGGTTTTGCAGAAAACTGCGTCCGCGTCTACCAAAAGATGCATGCGCATGCTTAAAACGCGTTTTGGCACAAATCCATGTGCGGGTGCTAAAAAGAGCAGCATCGGCATGCTTTTCACGTCGTTTGGTAGAAATCCACACGCGCGTTCTGCCAAAAGCACCATTTGCATGCCTATCGTGTGGTTTTGCAGAAAACTGCGTCCGCGTCTACCAAAAGATGCATGCGCATGCTTAAAACGCGTTTTGGCACAAATCCATGTGCGGGTGCTAAAAAGAGCAGCATCGGCATGCTTTTCACGTCGTTTGGTAGAAATCCACACGCGCGTTCTGCCAAAAGCACCATTTGCATGCCTATCGTGTGGTTTTGCAGAAAACTGCGTCCGCGTCTACCAAAAGATGCATGCGCATGCTTAAAACGCGCTTTGGCACAAATCCATGTGCGGATGTTAAAAAGAGCAGCATCGGCATGCTTTTCACGTCGTTTGGTAGAAATCCACACGCGCGTTCTGCCAAAAGCACCATTTGCATGCATATCGTGTGGTTTTGCAGAAAACTGCGTCCGCGTCTACCAAAAGATGCATGTGCATGCTAAAAACGCGTTTTGGCACAAATCCATGTGCGGATGTTAAAAAGAGCAGCATCGGCATGCTTTTCACGTCGTTTGGTAGAAATCCACGCGCGCGTTCTGCCAAAAGCACCATTTGCATGCATATCGTGTGGTTTTGCAGAAAACTGCGTCCGCGTCTACCAAAAGATGCATGCGCATGCTTAAAACGCGTTTTGGCACAAATCCATGTGCGGGTGCTAAAAAGAGCAGCATCGGCATGCTTTTCACGTCGTTTGGTAGAAATCCACACGCGCGTTCTGCCAAAAGCACCATTTGCATGCCTATCGTGTGGTTTTGCAGAAAACTGCGTCCGCGTCTACCAAAAGATGCATGCGCATGCTTAAAACGCGTTTTGGCACAAATCCATGTGCGGGTGCTAAAAAGAGCAGCATCGGCATGCTTTTCACGTCGTTTGGTAGAAATCCACACGCGCGTTCTGCCAAAAGCACCATTTGCATGCCTATCGTGTGGTTTTGCAGAAAACTGCGTCCGCGTCTACCAAAAGATGCATGCGCATGCTTAAAACGCGCTTTGGCACAAATCCATGTGCGGATGTTAAAAAGAGCAGCATCGGCATGCTTTTCGCGTCGTTTGGTAGAAATCCACGCGCGCGTTCTGCCAAAAGCACCATTTGCATGCATATCGTGTGGTTTTGCAGAAAACTGCGTCCGCGTCTACCAAAAGATGCATGCGCATGCTTAAAACGCGCTTTGGCACAAATCCATGTGCGGATGTTAAAAAGAGCAACATCGGCATGCTTTTCACCTCGTTTGGTAGAAATCCACACGCGCGTTCTGCCAAAAGCACCATTTGCATGCATATCGTGTGGTTTTGCAGAAAACTGCGTCCGCGTCTACCAAAAGATGCATGTGCATGCTAAAAACGCGTTTTGGCACAAATCCATGTGCGGGTGCTAAAAAGAGCAGCATCGGCATGCTTTTCACGTCGTTTGGTAGAAATCCACGCGCGCGTTCTGCCAAAAGCACCATTTGCATGCCTATCGTGTGGTTTTGCAGAAAACTGCGTCCGCGTCTACCAAAAGATGCATGCGCATGCTTAAAACGCGTTTTGGCACAAATCCATGTGCGGATGTTAAAAAGAGCAGCATCGGCATGCTTTTCACGTCGTTTGGTAGAAATACACGCGCGCGTTCTGCCAAAAGCACCATTTGCATGCATATCGTGTGGTTTTGCAGAAAACTGCGTCCGCGTCTACCAAAAGATGCATGCGCATGCTTAAAACGCGTTTTGGCACAAATCCATGTGCGGGTGCTAAAAAGAGCAGCATCGGCATGCTTTTCACGTCGTTTGGTAGAAATCCACGCGCGCGTTCTGCCAAAAGCGCCATTTGCAAGCCTATCGTGTGGTTTTGCAGAAAACTGCGTCCGCGTCTACCAAAAGATGCATGCGCATGCTTAAAACGCGCTTTGGCACAAATCCATGTGCGGATGTTAAAAAGAGCAGCATCGGCATGCTTTTCACGTCGTTTGGTAGAAATCCACGCGCGCGTTCTGCCAAAAGCACCATTTGCATGCATATCGTGTGGTTTTGCAGAAAACTGCGTCCGCGTCTACCAAAAGATGCATGCGCATGCTTAAAACGCGTTTTGGCACAAATCCATGTGCGGGTGCTAAAAAGAGCAGCATCGGCATGCTTTTCACGTCGTTTGGTTGAAATCCACACGCGCGTTCTGCCAAAAGCACCATTTGCATGCATATCGTGTGGTTTTGCAGAAAACTGCGTCCGCGTCTACCAAAAGATGCATGTGCATGCTAAAAACGCGTTTTGGCACAAATCCATGTGCGGGTGCTAAAAAGAGCAGCATCGGCATGCTTTTCACGTCGTTTGGTAGAAATCCACGCGCGTGTTCTGCCAAAAGCACCATTTGCATGCCTATCGTGTGGTTTTGCAGAAAACTGCGTCCGCGTCTACCAAAAGATGCATGCGCATGCTTAAAACGCGCTTTGGCACAAATCCATGGGCGGATGTTAAAAAGAGCAGCATCGGCATGCTTTTCACGTCGTTTGGTAGAAATCCACGCGCGCGTTCTGCCAAAAGCACCATTTGCATGCATATCGTGTGGTTTTGCAGAAAACTGCGTCCGCGTCTACCAAAAGATGCATGCGCATGCTTAAAACGCGCTTTGGCACAAATCCATGTGCGGATGTTAAAAAGAGCAGCATCGGCATGCTTTTCACGTCGTTTGGTAGAAATCCACGCGCGCGTTCTGCCAAAAGCACCATTTGCATGCATATCGTGTGGTTTTGCAGAAAACTGCGTCCGCGTCTACCAAAAGATGCATGCGCATGCTTAAAACGCGCTTTGGCACAAATCCATGTGCGGATGTTAAAAAGAGCAGCATCGGCATGCTTTTCACGTCGTTTGGTAGAAATCCACACGCGCGTTCTGCCAAAAGCACCATTTGCATGCATATCGCGTGGTTTTGCAGAAAACTGCGTCCGCGTCTACCAAAAGATGCATGTGCATGCTAAAAACGCGTTTTGGCACAAATCCATGTGCGGGTGCTAAAAAGAGCAGCATCGGCATGCTTTTCACGTCGTTTGGTAGAAATCCACGCGCGCGTTCTGCCAAAAGCACCATTTGCATGCCTATCGTGTGGTTTTGCAGAAAACTGCGTCCGCGTCTACCAAAAGATGCATGCGCATGCTTAAAACGCGTTTTGGCACAAATCCATGTGCGGGTGCTAAAAAGAGCAGCATCGGCATGCTTTTCACGTCGTTTGGTAGAAATCCACGCGCGCGTTCTGCCAAAAGCGCCATTTGCAAGCCTATCGTGTGGTTTTGCAGAAAACTGCGTCCGCGTCTACCAAAAGATGCATGCGCATGCTTAAAACGCGCTTTGGCACAAATCCATGTGCGGATGTTAAAAAGAGCAGCATCGGCATGCTTTTCACGTCGTTTGGTAGAAATCCACGCGCGCGTTCTGCCAAAAGCACCATTTGCATGCATATCGTGTGGTTTTGCAGAAAACTGCGTCCGCGTCTACCAAAAGATGCATGCGCATGCTTAAAACGCGTTTTGGCACAAATCCATGTGCGGGTGCTAAAAAGAGCAGCATCGGCATGCTTTTCACGTCGTTTGGTAGAAATCCACACGCGCGTTCTGCCAAAAGCACCATTTGCATGCATATCGTGTGGTTTTGCAGAAAACTGCGTCCGCGTCTACCAAAAGATGCATGTGCATGCTAAAAACGCGTTTTGGCACAAATCCATGTGCGGGTGCTAAAAAGAGCAGCATCGGCATGCTTTTCACGTCGTTTGGTAGAAATCCACGCGCGTGTTCTGCCAAAAGCACCATTTGCATGCCTATCGTGTGGTTTTGCAGAAAACTGCGTCCGCGTCTACCAAAAGATGCATGCGCATGCTTAAAACGCGCTTTGGCACAAATCCATGTGCGGATGTTAAAAAGAGCAGCATCGGCATGCTTTTCACGTCGTTTGGTAGAAATCCACGCGCGCGTTCTGCCAAAAGCACCATTTGCATGCATATCGTGTGGTTTTGCAGAAAACTGCGTCCGCGTCTACCAAAAGATGCATGCGCATGCTTAAAACGCGTTTTGGCACAAATCCATGTGCGGGTGCTAAAAAGAGCAGCATCGGCATGCTTTTCACGTCGTTTGGTAGAAATCCACACGCGCGTTCTGCCAAAAGCACCATTTGCATGCATATCGTGTGGTTTTGCAGAAAACTGCGTCCGCGTCTACCAAAAGATGCATGTGCATGCTAAAAACGCGTTTTGGCACAAATCCATGTGCGGGTGCTAAAAAGAGCAGCATCGGCATGCTTTTCACGTCGTTTGGTAGAAATCCACGCGCGTGTTCTGCCAAAAGCACCATTTGCATGCCTATCGTGTGGTTTTGCAGAAAACTGCGTCCGCGTCTACCAAAAGATGCATGCGCATGCTTAAAACGCGCTTTGGCACAAATCCATGGGCGGATGTTAAAAAGAGCAGCATCGGCATGCTTTTCACGTCGTTTGGTAGAAATCCACGCGCGCGTTCTGCCAAAAGCACCATTTGCATGCATATCGTGTGGTTTTGCAGAAAACTGCGTCCGCGCCTACCAAAAGATGCATGCGCATGCTTAAAACGCGCTTTGGCACAAATCCATGTGCGGATGTTAAAAAGAGCAGCATCGGCATGCTTTTCACGTCGTTTGGTAGAAATCCACGCGCGCGTTCTGCCAAAAGCACCATTTGCATGCATATCGTGTGGTTTTGCAGAAAACTGCGTCCGCGTCTACCAAAAGATGCATGCGCATGCTTAAAACGCGCTTTGGCACAAATCCATGTGCGGATGTTAAAAAGAGCAGCATCGGCATGCTTTTCACGTCGTTTGGTAGAAATCCACACGCGCGTTCTGCCAAAAGCACCATTTGCATGCATATCGTGTGGTTTTGCAGAAAACTGCGTCCGCGTCTACCAAAAGATGCATGTGCATGCTAAAAACGCGTTTTGGCACAAATCCATGTGCGGGTGCTAAAAAGAGCAGCATCGGCATGCTTTTCACGTCGTTTGGTAGAAATCCACGCGCGCGTTCTGCCAAAAGCACCATTTGCATGCCTATCGTGTGGTTTTGCAGAAAACTGCGTCCGCGTCTACCAAAAGATGCATGCGCATGCTTAAAACGCGTTTTGGCACAAATCCATGTGCGGATGTTAAAAAGAGCAGCATCGGCATGCTTTTCACGTCGTTTGGTAGAAATCCACGCGCGCGTTCTGCCAAAAGCACCATTTGCATGCATATCGTGTGGTTTTGCAGAAAACTGCGTCCGCGTCTACCAAAAGATGCATGCGCATGCTTAAAACGCGTTTTGGCACAAATCCATGTGCGGGTGCTAAAAAGAGCAGCATCGGCATGCTTTTCACGTCGTTTGGTAGAAATCCACGCGCGCGTTCTGCCAAAAGCGCCATTTGCAAGCCTATCGTGTGGTTTTGCAGAAAACTGCGTCCGCGTCTACCAAAAGATGCATGCGCATGCTTAAAACGCGCTTTGGCACAAATCCATGTGCGGATGTTAAAAAGAGCAGCATCGGCATGCTTTTCACGTCGTTTGGTAGAAATCCACGCGCGCGTTCTGCCAAAAGCACCATTTGCATGCATATCGTGTGGTTTTGCAGAAAACTGCGTCCGCGTCTACCAAAAGATGCATGCGCATGCTTAAAACGCGTTTTGGCACAAATCCATGTGCGGGTGCTAAAAAGAGCAGCATCGGCATGCTTTTCACGTCGTTTGGTAGAAATCCACACGCGCGTTCTGCCAAAAGCACCATTTGCATGCATATCGTGTGGTTTTGCAGAAAACTGCGTCCGCGTCTACCAAAAGATGCATGTGCATGCTAAAAACGCCTTTTGGCACAAATCCATGTGCGGGTGCTAAAAAGAGCAGCATCGGCATGCTTTTCACGTCGTTTGGTAGAAATCCACGCGCGTGTTCTGCCAAAAGCACCATTTGCATGCCTATCGTGTGGTTTTGCAGAAAACTGCGTCCGCGTCTACCAAAAGATGCATGCGCATGCTTAAAACGCGTTTTGGCACAAATCCATGTGCGGGTGCTAAAAAGAGCAGCATCGGCATGCTTTTCACGTCGTTTGGTAGAAATCCACACGCGCGTTCTGCCAAAAGCACCATTTGCATGCCTATCGTGTGGTTTTGCAGAAAACTGCGTCCGCGTCTACCAAAAGATGCATGCGCATGCTTAAAACGCGTTTTGGCACAAATCCATGTGCGGGTGCTAAAAAGAGCAGCATCGGCATGCTTTTCACGTCGTTTGGTAGAAATCCACACGCGCGTTCTGCCAAAAGCACCATTTGCATGCCTATCGTGTGGTTTTGCAGAAAACTGCGTCCGCGTCTACCAAAAGATGCATGCGCATGCTTAAAACGCGCTTTGGCACAAATCCATGTGCGGATGTTAAAAAGAGCAGCATCGGCATGCTTTTCACGTCGTTTGGTAGAAATCCACACGCGCGTTCTGCCAAAAGCACCATTTTCATGCATATCGTGTGGTTTTGCAGAAAACTGCGTCCGCGTCTACCAAAAGATGCATGTGCATGCTAAAAACGCGTTTTGGCACAAATCCATGTGCGGGTGCTAAAAAGAGCAGCATCGGCATGCTTTTCACGTCGTTTGGTAGAAATCCACGCGCGCGTTCTGCCAAAAGCACCATTTGCATGCATATCGTGTGGTTTTGCAGAAAACTGCGTCCGCGTCTACCAAAAGATGCATGCGCATGCTTAAAACGAGTTTTGGCACAAATCCATGTGCGGATGTTAAAAAGAGCAGCATCGGCATGCTTTTCACGTCGTTTGGTAGAAATCCACACGCGCGTTCTGCCAAAAGCACCATTTGCATGCATATCGTGTGGTTTTGCAGAAAACTACGTCCGCGTCTACCAAAAGATGCATGTGCATGCTAAAAACGCGTTTTGGCACAAATCCATGTGCGGGTGCTAAAAAGAGCAGCATCGGCATGCTTTTCACGTCGTTTGGTAGAAATCCACGCGCGCGTTCTGCCAAAAGCACCATTTGCATGCATATCGTGTGGTTTTGCAGAAAACTGCGTCCGCGTCTACCAAAAGATGCATGCGCATGCTTAAAACGCGCTTTGGCACAAATCCATGTGCGGGTGCTAAAAAGAGCAGCATCGGCATGCTTTTCACGTCGTTTGGTAGAAATCCACGCGCGCGTTCTGCCAAAAGCACCATTTGCATGCCTATCGTGTGGTTTTGCAGAAAACTGCGTCCGCGTCTACCAAAAGATGCATGCGCATGCTTAAAACGCGTTTTGGCACAAATCCATGTGCGGATGTTAAAAAGCGCAGCATCGGCATGCTTTTCACGTCGTTTGGTAGAAATCCACGCGCGCGTTCTGCCAAAAGCACCATTTGCATGCATATCGTGTGGTTTTGCAGAAAACTGCGTCCGCGTCTACCAAAAGATGCATGCGCATGCTTAAAACGCGTTTTGGCACAAATCCATGTGCGGGTGCTAAAAAGAGCAGCATCGGCATGCTTTTCACGTCGTTTGGTAGAAATCCACGCGCGCGTTCTGCCAAAAGCGCCATTTGCAAGCCTATCGTGTGGTTTTGCAGAAAACTGCGTCCGCGTCTACCAAAAGATGCATGCGCATGCTTAAAACGCGCTTTGGCAAAAATCCATGTGCGGATGTTAAAAAGAGCAGCATCGGCATGCTTTTCACGTCGTTTGGTAGAAATCCACGCGCGCGTTCTGCCAAAAGCACCATTTGCATGCATATCGTGTGGTTTTGCAGAAAACTGCGTCCGCGTCTACCAAAAGATGCATGCGCATGCTTAAAACGCGTTTTGGCACAAATCCATGTGCGGGTGCTAAAAAGAGCAGCATCGGCATGCTTTTCACGTCGTTTGGTAGAAATCCACACGCGCGTTCTGCCAAAAGCACCATTTGCATGCATATCGTGTGGTTTTGCAGAAAACTGCGTCCGCGTCTACCAAAAGATGCATGTGCATGCTAAAAACGCGTTTTGGCACAAATCCATGTGCGGGTGCTAAAAAGAGCAGCATCGGCATGCTTTTCACGTCGTTTGGTAGAAATCCACGCGCGTGTTCTGCCAAAAGCACCATTTGCATGCCTATCGTGTGGTTTTGCAGAAAACTGCGTCCGCGTCTACCAAAAGATGCATGCGCATGCTTAAAACGCGCTTTGGCACAAATCCATGTGCGGATGTTAAAAAGAGCAGCATCGGCATGCTTTTCACGTCGTTTGGTAGAAATCCACGCGCGCGTTCTGCCAAAAGCACCATTTGCATGCATATCGTGTGGTTTTGCAGAAAACTGCGTCCGCGTCTACCAAAAGATGCATGCGCATGCTTAAAACGCGCTTTGGCACAAATCCATGTGCGGATGTTAAAAAGAGCAGCATCGGCATGCTTTTCACGTCGTTTGGTAGAAATCCACGCGCGCGTTCTGCCAAAAGCACCATTTGCATGCATATCGTGTGGTTTTGCAGAAAACTGCGTCCGCGTCTACCAAAAGATGCATGCGCATGCTTAAAACGCGCTTTGGCACAAATCCATGTGCGGATGTTAAAAAGAGCAGCATCGGCATGCTTTGCACGTCGTTTGGTAGAAATCCACACGCGCGTTCTGCCAAAAGCACCATTTGCATGCATATCGTGTGGTTTTGCAGAAAACTGCGTCCGCGTCTACCAAAAGATGCATGTGCATGCTAAAAACGCGTTTTGGCACAAATCCATGTGCGGGTGCTAAAAAGAGCAGCATCGGCATGCTTTTCACGTCGTTTGGTAGAAATCCACGCGCGCGTTCTGCCAAAAGCACCATTTGCATGCCTATCGTGTGGTTTTGCAGAAAACTGCGTCCGCGTCTACCAAAAGATGCATGCGCATGCTTAAAACGCGTTTTGGCACAAATCCATGTGCGGGTGCTAAAAAGAGCAGCATCGGCATGCTTTTCACGTCGTTTGGTAGAAATCCACACGCGCGTTCTGCCAAAAGCACCATTTGCATGCATATCGTGTGGTTTTGCAGAAAACTGCGTCCGCGTCTACCAAAAGATGCATGTGCATGCTAAAAACGCGTTTTGGCACAAATCCATGTGCGGGTGCTAAAAAGAGCAGCATCGGCATGCTTTTCACGTCGTTTGGTAGAAATCCACGCGCGTGTTCTGCCAATAGCACCATTTGCATGCATATCGTGTGGTTTTGCAGAAAACTGCGTCCGCGTCTACCAAAAGATGCATGCGCATGCTTAAAACGCGCTTTGGCACAAATCCATGTGCGGATGTTAAAAAGAGCAGCATCGGCATGCTTTTCACGTCGTTTGGTAGAAATCCACGCGCGCGTTCTGCCAAAAGCACCATTTGCATGCATATCGTGTGGTTTTGCAGAAAACTGCGTCCGCGTCTACCAAAAGATGCATGCGCATGCTTAAAACGCGTTTTGGCACAAATCCATGTGCGGGTGCTAAAAAGAGCAGCATCGGCATGCTTTTCACGTCGTTTGGTAGAAATCCACGCGCGCGTTCTGCCAAAAGCGCCATTTGCAAGCCTATCGTGTGGTTTTGCAGAAAACTGCGTCCGCGTCTACCAAAAGATGCATGCGCATGCTTAAAACGCGCTTTGGCACAAATCCATGTGCGGATGTTAAAAAGAGCAGCATCGGCATGCTTTTCACGTCGTTTGGTAGAAATCCACGCGCGCGTTCTGCCAAAAGCACCATTTGCATGCATATCGTGTGGTTTTGCAGAAAACTGCGTCCGCGTCTACCAAAAGATGCATGCGCATGCTTAAAACGCGTTTTGGCACAAATCCATGTGCGGGTGCTAAAAAGAGCAGCATCGGCATGCTTTTCACGTCGTTTGGTAGAAATCCACACGCGCGTTCTGCCAAAAGCACCATTTGCATGCATATCGTGTGGTTTTGCAGAAAACTGCGTCCGCGTCTACCAAAAGATGCATGTGCATGCTAAAAACGCGTTTTGGCACAAATCCATGTGCGGGTGCTAAAAAGAGCAGCATCGGCATGCTTTTCACGTCGTTTGGTAGAAATCCACGCGCGTGTTCTGCCAAAAGCACCATTTGCATGCCTATCGTGTGGTTTTGCAGAAAACTGCGTCCGCGTCTACCAAAAGATGCATGCGCATGCTTAAAACGCGATTTGGCACAAATCCATGTGCGGATGTTAAAAAGAGCAGCATCGGCATGCTTTTCACGTCGTTTGGTAGAAATCCACGCGCGCGTTCTGCCAAAAGCACCATTTGCATGCATATCGAGTGGTTTTGCAGAAAACTGCGTCCGCGTCTACCAAAAGATGCATGCGCATGCTTAAAACGCGTTTTGGCACAAATCCATGTGCGGGTGCTAAAAAGAGCAGCATCGGCATGCTTTTCACGTCGTTTGGTAGAAATCCACGCGCGCGTTCTGCCAAAAGCACCATTTGCATGCCTATCGTGTGGTTTTGCAGAAAACTGCGTCCGCGTCTACCAAAAGATGCATGCGCATGCTTAAAACGCGCTTTGGCACAAATCCATGTGCGGATGTTAAAAAGAGCAGCATCGGCATGCTTTTCACGTCGTTTGGTAGAAATCCACGCGCGCGTTCTGCCAAAAGCACCATTTGCATGCATATCGTGTGGTTTTGCAGAAAACTGCGTCCGCGTCTACCAAAAGATGCATGCGCATGCTTAAAACGCGTTTTGGCACAAATCCATGTGCGGGTGCTAAAAAGAGCAGCATCGGCATGCTTTTCACGTCGTTTGGTAGAAATCCACGCGCGCGTTCTGCCAAAAGCGCCATTTGCAAGCCTATCGTGTGGTTTTGCAGAAAACTGCGTCCGCGTCTACCAAAAGATGCATGCGCATGCTTAAAACGCGCTTTGGCACAAATCCATGTGCGGATGTTAAAAAGAGCAGCATCGGCATGCTTTTCACGTCGTTTGGTAGAAATCCACGCGCGCGTTCTGCCAAAAGCACCATTTGCATGCATATCGTGTGGTTTTGCAGAAAACTGCGTCCGCGTCTACCAAAAGATGCATGCGCATGCTTAAAACGCGTTTTGGCACAAATCCATGTGCGGGTGCTAAAAAGAGCAGCATCGGCATGCTTTTCACGTCGTTTGGTAGAAATCCACACGCGCGTTCTGCCAAAAGCACCATTTGCATGCATATCGTGTGGTTTTGCAGAAAACTGCGTCCGCGTCTACCAAAAGATGCATGTGCATGCTAAAAACGCGTTTTGGCACAAATCCATGTGCGGGTGCTAAAAAGAGCAGCATCGGCATGCTTTTCACGTCGTTTGGTAGAAATCCACGCGCGTGTTCTGCCAAAAGCACCATTTGCATGCCTATCGTGTGGTTTTGCAGAAAACTGCGTCCGCGTCTACCAAAAGATGCATGTGCATGCTAAAAACGCGTTTTGGCACAAATCCATGTGCGGGTGCTAAAAAGAGCAGCATCGGCATGCTTTTCACGTCGTTTGGTAGAAATCCACGCGCGTGTTCTGCCAAAAGCACCATTTGCATGCCTATCGTGTGGTTTTGCAGAAAACTGCGTCCGCGTCTACCAAAAGATGCATGCGCATGCTTAAAACGCGCTTTGGCACAAATCCATGGGCGGATGTTAAAAAGAGCAGCATCGGCATGCTTTTCACGTCGTTTGGTAGAAATCCACGCGCGCGTTCTGCCAAAAGCACCATTTGCATGCATATCGTGTGGTTTTGCAGAAAACTGCGTCCGCGTCTACCAAAAGATGCATGCGCATGCTTAAAACGCGCTTTGGCACAAATCCATGTGCGGATGTTAAAAAGAGCAGCATCGGCATGCTTTTCACGTCGTTTGGTAGAAATCCACGCGCGCGTTCTGCCAAAAGCACCATTTGCATGCATATCGTGTGGTTTTGCAGAAAACTGCGTCCGCGTCTACCAAAAGATGCATGCGCATGCTTAAAACGCGCTTTGGCACAAATCCATGTGCGGATGTTAAAAAGAGCAGCATCGGCATGCTTTTCACGTCGTTTGGTAGAAATCCACACGCGCGTTCTGCCAAAAGCACCATTTGCATGCATATCGTGTGGTTTTGCAGAAAACTGCGTCCGCGTCTACCAAAAGATGCATGTGCATGCTAAAAACGCGTTTTGGCACAAATCCATGTGCGGGTGCTAAAAAGAGCAGCATCGGCATGCTTTTCACGTCGTTTGGTAGAAATCCACGCGCGCGTTCTGCCAAAAGCACCATTTGCATGCCTATCGTGTGGTTTTGCAGAAAACTGCGTCCGCGTCTACCAAAAGATGCATGCGCATGCTTAAAACGCGTTTTGGCACAAATCCATGTGCGGATGTTAAAAAGAGCAGCATCGGCATGCTTTTCACGTCGTTTGGTAGAAATCCACGCGCGCGTTCTGCCAAAAGCACCATTTGCATGCATATCGTGTGGTTTTGCAGAAAACTGCGTCCGCGTCTACCAAAAGATGCATGCGCATGCTTAAAACGCGTTTTGGCACAAATCCATGTGCGGGTGCTAAAAAGAGCAGCATCGGCATGCTTTTCACGTCGTTTGGTAGAAATCCACGCGCGCGTTCTGCCAAAAGCGCCATTTGCAAGCCTATCGTGTGGTTTTGCAGAAAACTGCGTCCGCGTCTACCAAAAGATGCATGCGCATGCTTAAAACGCGCTTTGGCACAAATCCATGTGCGGATGTTAAAAAGAGCAGCATCGGCATGCTTTTCACGTCGTTTGGTAGAAATCCACGCGCGCGTTCTGCCAAAAGCACCATTTGCATGCATATCGTGTGGTTTTGCAGAAAACTGCGTCCGCGTCTACCAAAAGATGCATGCGCATGCTTAAAACGCGTTTTGGCACAAATCCATGTGCGGGTGCTAAAAAGAGCAGCATCGGCATGCTTTTCACGTCGTTTGGTAGAAATCCACACGCGCGTTCTGCCAAAAGCACCATTTGCATGCATATCGTGTGGTTTTGCAGAAAACTGCGTCCGCGTCTACCAAAAGATGCATGTGCATGCTAAAAACGCGTTTTGGCACAAATCCATGTGCGGGTGCTAAAAAGAGCAGCATCGGCATGCTTTTCACGTCGTTTGGTAGAAATCCACGCGCGTGTTCTGCCAAAAGCACCATTTGCATGCCTATCGTGTGGTTTTGCAGAAAACTGCGTCCGCGTCTACCAAAAGATGCATGCGCATGCTTAAAACGCGCTTTGGCACAAATCCATGTGCGGATGTTAAAAAGAGCAGCATCGGCATGCTTTTCACGTCGTTTGGTAGAAATCCACGCGCGCGTTCTGCCAAAAGCACCATTTGCATGCATATCGTGTGGTTTTGCAGAAAACTGCGTCCGCGTCTACCAAAAGATGCATGCGCATGCTTAAAACGCGTTTTGGCACAAATCCATGTGCGGGTGCTAAAAAGAGCAGCATCGGCATGCTTTTCACGTCGTTTGGTAGAAATCCACACGCGCGTTCTGCCAAAAGCACCATTTGCATGCATATCGTGTGGTTTTGCAGAAAACTGCGTCCGCGTCTACCAAAAGATGCATGTGCATGCTAAAAACGCGTTTTGGCACAAATCCATGTGCGGGTGCTAAAAAGAGCAGCATCGGCATGCTTTTCACGTCGTTTGGTAGAAATCCACGCGCGTGTTCTGCCAAAAGCACCATTTGCATGCCTATCGTGTGGTTTTGCAGAAAACTGCGTCCGCGTCTACCAAAAGATGCATGCGCATGCTTAAAACGCGCTTTGGCACAAATCCATGGGCGGATGTTAAAAAGAGCAGCATCGGCATGCTTTTCACGTCGTTTGGTAGAAATCCACGCGCGCGTTCTGCCAAAAGCACCATTTGCATGCATATCGTGTGGTTTTGCAGAAAACTGCGTCCGCGTCTACCAAAAGATGCATGCGCATGCTTAAAACGCGCTTTGGCACAAATCCATGTGCGGATGTTAAAAAGAGCAGCATCGGCATGCTTTTCACGTCGTTTGGTAGAAATCCACGCGCGCGTTCTGCCAAAAGCACCATTTGCATGCATATCGTGTGGTTTTGCAGAAAACTGCGTCCGCGTCTACCAAAAGATGCATGCGCATGCTTAAAACGCGCTTTGGCACAAATCCATGTGCGGATGTTAAAAAGAGCAGCATCGGCATGCTTTTCACGTCGTTTGGTAGAAATCCACACGCGCGTTCTGCCAAAAGCACCATTTGCATGCATATCGTGTGGTTTTGCAGAAAACTGCGTCCGCGTCTACCAAAAGATGCATGTGCATGCTAAAAACGCGTTTTGGCACAAATCCATGTGCGGGTGCTAAAAAGAGCAGCATCGGCATGCTTTTCACGTCGTTTGGTAGAAATCCACGCGCGCGTTCTGCCAAAAGCACCATTTGCATGCCTATCGTGTGGTTTTGCAGAAAACTGCGTCCGCGTCTACCAAAAGATGCATGCGCATGCTTAAAACGCGTTTTGGCACAAATCCATGTGCGGATGTTAAAAAGAGCAGCATCGGCATGCTTTTCACGTCGTTTGGTAGAAATCCACGCGCGCGTTCTGCCAAAAGCACCATTTGCATGCATATCGTGTGGTTTTGCAGAAAACTGCGTCCGCGTCTACCAAAAGATGCATGCGCATGCTTAAAACGCGTTTTGGCACAAATCCATGTGCGGGTGCTAAAAAGAGCAGCATCGGCATGCTTTTCACGTCGTTTGGTAGAAATCCACGCGCGCGTTCTGCCAAAAGCGCCATTTGCAAGCCTATCGTGTGGTTTTGCAGAAAACTGCGTCCGCGTCTACCAAAAGATGCATGCGCATGCTTAAAACGCGCTTTGGCACAAATCCATGTGCGGATGTTAAAAAGAGCAGCATCGGCATGCTTTTCACGTCGTTTGGTAGAAATCCACGCGCGCGTTCTGCCAAAAGCACCATTTGCATGCATATCGTGTGGTTTTGCAGAAAACTGCGTCCGCGTCTACCAAAAGATGCATGCGCATGCTTAAAACGCGTTTTGGCACAAATCCATGTGCGGGTGCTAAAAAGAGCAGCAGCGGCATGCTTTTCACGTCGTTTGGTAGAAATCCACACGCGCGTTCTGCCAAAAGCACCATTTGCATGCATATCGTGTGGTTTTGCAGAAAACTGCGTCCGCGTCTACCAAAAGATGCATGTGCATGCTAAAAACGCGTTTTGGCACAAATCCATGTGCGGGTGCTAAAAAGAGCAGCATCGGCATGCTTTTCACGTCGTTTGGTAGAAATCCACGCGCGTGTTCTGCCAAAAGCACCATTTGCATGCCTATCGTGTGGTTTTGCAGAAAACTGCGTCCGCGTCTACCAAAAGATGCATGCGCATGCTTAAAACGCGTTTTGGCACAAATCCATGTGCGGGTGCTAAAAAGAGCAGCATCGGCATGCTTTTCACGTCGTTTGGTAGAAATCCACACGCGCGTTCTGCCAAAAGCACCATTTGCATGCCTATCGTGTGGTTTTGCAGAAAACTGCGTCCGCGTCTACCAAAAGATGCATGCGCATGCTTAAAACGCGTTTTGGCACAAATCCATGTGCGGGTGCTAAAAAGAGCAGCATCGGCATGCTTTTCACGTCGTTTGGTAGAAATCCACACGCGCGTTCTGCCAAAAGCACCATTTGCATGCCTATCGTGTGGTTTTGCAGAAAACTGCGTCCGCGTCTACCAAAAGATGCATGCGCATGCTTAAAACGCGCTTTGGCACAAATCCATGTGCGGATGTTAAAAAGAGCAGCATCGGCATGCTTTTCACGTCGTTTGGTAGAAATCCACACGCGCGTTCTGCCAAAAGCACCATTTTCATGCATATCGTGTGGTTTTGCAGAAAACTGCGTCCGCGTCTACCAAAAGATGCATGTGCATGCTAAAAACGCGTTTTGGCACAAATCCATGTGCGGGTGCTAAAAAGAGCAGCATCGGCATGCTTTTCACGTCGTTTGGTAGAAATCCACGCGCGCGTTCTGCCAAAAGCACCATTTGCATGCATATCGTGTGGTTTTGCAGAAAACTGCGTCCGCGTCTACCAAAAGATGCATGCGCATGCTTAAAACGCGTTTTGGCACAAATCCATGTGCGGGTGCTAAAAAGAGCAGCAGCGGCATGCTTTTCACGTCGTTTGGTAGAAATCCACACGCGCGTTCTGCCAAAAGCACCATTTGCATGCATATCGTGTGGTTTTGCAGAAAACTGCGTCCGCGTCTACCAAAAGATGCATGTGCATGCTAAAAACGCGTTTTGGCACAAATCCATGTGCGGGTGCTAAAAAGAGCAGCATCGGCATGCTTTTCACGTCGTTTGGTAGAAATCCACGCGCGTGTTCTGCCAAAAGCACCATTTGCATGCCTATCGTGTGGTTTTGCAGAAAACTGCGTCCGCGTCTACCAAAAGATGCATGCGCATGCTTAAAACGCGTTTTGGCACAAATCCATGTGCGGGTGCTAAAAAGAGCAGCATCGGCATGCTTTTCACGTCGTTTGGTAGAAATCCACACGCGCGTTCTGCCAAAAGCACCATTTGCATGCCTATCGTGTGGTTTTGCAGAAAACTGCGTCCGCGTCTACCAAAAGATGCATGCGCATGCTTAAAACGCGTTTTGGCACAAATCCATGTGCGGGTGCTAAAAAGAGCAGCATCGGCATGCTTTTCACGTCGTTTGGTAGAAATCCACACGCGCGTTCTGCCAAAAGCACCATTTGCATGCCTATCGTGTGGTTTTGCAGAAAACTGCGTCCGCGTCTACCAAAAGATGCATGCGCATGCTTAAAACGCGCTTTGGCACAAATCCATGTGCGGATGTTAAAAAGAGCAGCATCGGCATGCTTTTCACGTCGTTTGGTAGAAATCCACACGCGCGTTCTGCCAAAAGCACCATTTTCATGCATATCGTGTGGTTTTGCAGAAAACTGCGTCCGCGTCTACCAAAAGATGCATGCGCATGCTTAAAACGAGTTTTGGCACAAATCCATGTGCGGATGTTAAAAAGAGCAGCATCGGCATGCTTTTCACGTCGTTTGGTAGAAATCCACACGCGCGTTCTGCCAAAAGCACCATTTGCATGCATATCGTGTGGTTTTGCAGAAAACTACGTCCGCGTCTACCAAAAGATGCATGTGCATGCTAAAAACGCGTTTTGGCACAAATCCATGTGCGGGTGCTAAAAAGAGCAGCATCGGCATGCTTTTCACGTCGTTTGGTAGAAATCCACGCGCGCGTTCTGCCAAAAGCACCATTTGCATGCATATCGTGTGGTTTTGCAGAAAACTGCGTCCGCGTCTACCAAAAGATGCATGCGCATGCTTAAAACGCGCTTTGGCACAAATCCATGTGCGGGTGCTAAAAAGAGCAGCATCGGCATGCTTTTCACGTCGTTTGGTAGAAATCCACGCGCGCGTTCTGCCAAAAGCACCATTTGCATGCCTATCGTGTGGTTTTGCAGAAAACTGCGTCCGCGTCTACCAAAAGATGCATGCGCATGCTTAAAACGCGTTTTGGCACAAATCCATGTGCGGATGTTAAAAAGCGTAGCATCGGCATGCTTTTCACGTCGTTTGGTAGAAATCCACGCGCGCGTTCTGCCAAAAGCACCATTTGCATGCATATCGTGTGGTTTTGCAGAAAACTGCGTCCGCGTCTACCAAAAGATGCATGCGCATGCTTAAAACGCGTTTTGGCACAAATCCATGTGCGGGTGCTAAAAAGAGCAGCATCGGCATGCTTTTCACGTCGTTTGGTAGAAATCCACGCGCGCGTTCTGCCAAAAGCGCCATTTGCAAGCCTATCGTGTGGTTTTGCAGAAAACTGCGTCCGCGTCTACCAAAAGATGCATGCGCATGCTTAAAACGCGCTTTGGCAAAAATCCATGTGCGGATGTTAAAAAGAGCAGCATCGGCATGCTTTTCACGTCGTTTGGTAGAAATCCACGCGCGCGTTCTGCCAAAAGCACCATTTGCATGCATATCGTGTGGTTTTGCAGAAAACTGCGTCCGCGTCTACCAAAAGATGCATGCGCATGCTTAAAACGCGTTTTGGCACAAATCCATGTGCGGGTGCTAAAAAGAGCAGCATCGGCATGCTTTTCACGTCGTTTGGTAGAAATCCACACGCGCGTTCTGCCAAAAGCACCATTTGCATGCATATCATGTGGTTTTGCAGAAAACTGCGTCCGCGTCTACCAAAAGATGCATGTGCATGCTAAAAACGCGTTTTGGCACAAATCCATGTGCGGGTGCTAAAAAGAGCAGCATCGGCATGCTTTTCACGTCGTTTGGTAGAAATCCACGCGCGTGTTCTGCCAAAAGCACCATTTGCATGCCTATCGTGTGGTTTTGCAGAAAACTGCGTCCGCGTCTACCAAAAGATGCATGCGCATGCTTAAAACGCGCTTTGGCACAAATCCATGTGCGGATGTTAAAAAGAGCAGCATCGGCATGCTTTTCACGTCGTTTGGTAGAAATCCACGCGCGCGTTCTGCCAAAAGCACCATTTGCATGCATATCGTGTGGTTTTGCAGAAAACTGCGTCCGCGTCTACCAAAAGATGCATGCGCATGCTTAAAACGCGCTTTGGCACAAATCCATGTGCGGATGTTAAAAAGAGCAGCATCGGCATGCTTTTCACGTCGTTTGGTAGAAATCCACGCGCGCGTTCTGCCAAAAGCACCATTTGCATGCATATCGTGTGGTTTTGCAGAAAACTGCGTCCGCGTCTACCAAAAGATGCATGCGCATGCTTAAAACGCGCTTTGGCACAAATCCATGTGCGGATGTTAAAAAGAGCAGCATCGGCATGCTTTGCACGTCGTTTGGTAGAAATCCACACGCGCGTTCTGCCAAAAGCACCATTTGCATGCATATCGTGTGGTTTTGCAGAAAACTGCGTCCGCGTCTACCAAAAGATGCATGTGCATGCTAAAAACGCGTTTTGGCACAAATCCATGTGCGGGTGCTAAAAAGAGCAGCATCGGCATGCTTTTCACGTCGTTTGGTAGAAATCCACGCGCGCGTTCTGCCAAAAGCACCATTTGCATGCCTATCGTGTGGTTTTGCAGAAAACTGCGTCCGCGTCTACCAAAAGATGCATGCGCATGCTTAAAACGCGTTTTGGCACAAATCCATGTGCGGGTGCTAAAAAGAGCAGCATCGGCATGCTTTTCACGTCGTTTGGTAGAAATCCACACGCGCGTTCTGCCAAAAGCACCATTTGCATGCATATCGTGTGGTTTTGCAGAAAACTGCGTCCGCGTCTACCAAAAGATGCATGTGCATGCTAAAAACGCGTTTTGGCACAAATCCATGTGCGGGTGCTAAAAAGAGCAGCATCGGCATGCTTTTCACGTCGTTTGGTAGAAATCCACGCGCGTGTTCTGCCAAAAGCACCATTTGCATGCATATCGTGTGGTTTTGCAGAAAACTGCGTCCGCGTCTACCAAAAGATGCATGCGCATGCTTAAAACGCGCTTTGGCACAAATCCATGTGCGGATGTTAAAAAGAGCAGCATCGGCATGCTTTTCACGTCGTTTGGTAGAAATCCACGCGCGCGTTCTGCCAAAAGCACCATTTGCATGCATATCGTGTGGTTTTGCAGAAAACTGCGTCCGCGTCTACCAAAAGATGCATGCGCATGCTTAAAACGCGTTTTGGCACAAATCCATGTGCGGGTGCTAAAAAGAGCAGCATCGGCATGCTTTTCACGTCGTTTGGTAGAAATCCACGCGCGCGTTCTGCCAAAAGCGCCATTTGCAAGCCTATCGTGTGGTTTTGCAGAAAACTGCGTCCGCGTCTACCAAAAGATGCATGCGCATGCTTAAAACGCGCTTTGGCACAAATCCATGTGCGGATGTTAAAAAGAGCAGCATCGGCATGCTTTTCACGTCGTTTGGTAGAAATCCACGCGCGCGTTCTGCCAAAAGCACCATTTGCATGCATATCGTGTGGTTTTGCAGAAAACTGCGTCCGCGTCTACCAAAAGATGCATGCGCATGCTTAAAACGCGTTTTGGCACAAATCCATGTGCGGGTGCTAAAAAGAGCAGCATCGGCATGCTTTTCACGTCGTTTGGTAGAAATCCACACGCGCGTTCTGCCAAAAGCACCATTTGCATGCATATCGTGTGGTTTTGCAGAAAACTGCGTCCGCGTCTACCAAAAGATGCATGTGCATGCTAAAAACGCGTTTTGGCACAAATCCATGTGCGGGTGCTAAAAAGAGCAGCATCGGCATGCTTTTCACGTCGTTTGGTAGAAATCCACGCGCGTGTTCTGCCAAAAGCACCATTTGCATGCCTATCGTGTGGTTTTGCAGAAAACTGCGTCCGCGTCTACCAAAAGATGCATGCGCATGCTTAAAACGCGCTTTGGCACAAATCCATGTGCGGATGTTAAAAAGAGCAGCATCGGCATGCTTTTCACGTCGTTTGGTAGAAATCCACGCGCGCGTTCTGCCAAAAGCACCATTTGCATGCATATCGTGTGGTTTTGCAGAAAACTGCGTCCGCGTCTACCAAAAGATGCATGCGCATGCTTAAAACGCGTTTTGGCACAAATCCATGTGCGGGTGCTAAAAAGAGCAGCATCGGCATGCTTTTCACGTCGTTTGGTAGAAATCCACGCGCGCGTTCTGCCAAAAGCACCATTTGCATGCCTATCGTGTGGTTTTGCAGAAAACTGCGTCCGCGTCTACCAAAAGATGCATGCGCATGCTTAAAACGCGTTTTGGCACAAATCCATGTGCGGGTGCTAAAAAGAGCAGCATCGGCATGCTTTTCACGTCGTTTGGTAGAAATCCACACGCGCGTTCTGCCAAAAGCACCATTTGCATGCCTATCGTGTGGTTTTGCAGAAAACTGCGTCCGCGTCTACCAAAAGATGCATGCGCATGCTTAAAACGCGCTTTGGCACAAATCCATGTGCGGATGTTAAAAAGAGCAGCATCGGCATGCTTTTCACGTCGTTTGGTAGAAATCCACGCGCGCGTTCTGCCAAAAGCACCATTTGCATGCATATCGTGTGGTTTTGCAGAAAACTGCGTCCGCGTCTACCAAAAGATGCATGCGCATGCTTAAAACGCGTTTTGGCACAAATCCATGTGCGGGTGCTAAAAAGAGCAGCATCGGCATGCTTTTCACGTCGTTTGGTAGAAATCCACACGCGCGTTCTGCCAAAAGCACCATTTGCATGCCTATCGTGTGGTTTTGCAGAAAACTGCGTCCGCGTCTACCAAAAGATGCATGCGCATGCTTAAAACGCGTTTTGGCACAAATCCATGTGCGGGTGCTAAAAAGAGCAGCATCGGCATGCTTTTCACGTCGTTTGGTAGAAATCCACACGCGCGTTCTGCCAAAAGCACCATTTGCATGCCTATCGTGTGGTTTTGCAGAAAACTGCGTCCGCGTCTACCAAAAGATGCATGCGCATGCTTAAAACGCGCTTTGGCACAAATCCATGTGCGGATGTTAAAAAGAGCAGCATCGGCATGCTTTTCACGTCGTTTGGTAGAAATCCACACGCGCGTTCTGCCAAAAGCACCATTTGCATGCATATCGTGTGGTTTTGCAGAAAACTGCGTCCGCGTCTACCAAAAGATGCATGTGCATGCTAAAAACGCGTTTTGGCACAAATCCATGTGCGGATGTTAAAAAGAGCAGCATCGGCATGCTTTTCACGTCGTTTGGTAGAAATCCACGCGCGCGTTCTGCCAAAAGCACCATTTGCATGCATATCGTGTGGTTTTGCAGAAAACTGCGTCCGCGTCTACCAAAAGATGCATGCGCATGCTTAAAACGCGTTTTGGCACAAATCCATGTGCGGGTGCTAAAAAGAGCAGCATCGGCATGCTTTTCACGTCGTTTGGTAGAAATCCACACGCGCGTTCTGCCAAAAGCACCATTTGCATGCCTATCGTGTGGTTTTGCAGAAAACTGCGTCCGCGTCTACCAAAAGATGCATGCGCATGCTTAAAACGCGTTTTGGCACAAATCCATGTGCGGGTGCTAAAAAGAGCAGCATCGGCATGCTTTTCACGTCGTTTGGTAGAAATCCACACGCGCGTTCTGCCAAAAGCACCATTTGCATGCATATCGTGTGGTTTTGCAGAAAACTGCGTCCGCGTCTACCAAAAGATGCATGTGCATGCTAAAAACGCGTTTTGGCACAAATCCATGTGCGGATGTTAAAAAGAGCAGCATCGGCATGCTTTTCACGTCGTTTGGTAGAAATCCACGCGCGCGTTCTGCCAAAAGCACCATTTGCATGCATATCGTGTGGTTTTGCAGAAAACTGCGTCCGCGTCTACCAAAAGATGCATGCGCATGCTTAAAACGCGCTTTGGCACAAATCCATGTGCGGATGTTAAAAAGAGCAGCATCGGCATGCTTTTCACCTCGTTTGGTAGAAATCCACACGCGCGTTCTGCCAAAAGCACCATTTGCATGCATATCGTGTGGTTTTGCAGAAAACTGCGTCCGCGTCTACCAAAAGATGCATGTGCATGCTAAAAACGCGTTTTGGCACAAATCCATGTGCGGGTGCTAAAAAGAGCAGCATCGGCATGCTTTTCACGTCGTTTGGTAGAAATCCACGCGCGCGTTCTGCCAAAAGCACCATTTGCATGCCTATCGTGTGGTTTTGCAGAAAACTGCGTCCGCGTCTACCAAAAGATGCATGCGCATGCTTAAAACGCGTTTTGGCACAAATCCATGTGCGGATGTTAAAAAGAGCAGCATCGGCATGCTTTTCACGTCGTTTGGTAGAAATCCACGCGCGCGTTCTGCCAAAAGCACCATTTGCATGCATATCGTGTGGTTTTGCAGAAAACTGCGTCCGCGTCTACCAAAAGATGCATGCGCATGCTTAAAACGCGTTTTGGCACAAATCCATGTGCGGGTGCTAAAAAGAGCAGCATCGGCATGCTTTTCACGTCGTTTGGTAGAAATCCACGCGCGCGTTCTGCCAAAAGCGCCATTTGCAAGCCTATCGTGTGGTTTTGCAGAAAACTGCGTCCGCGTCTACCAAAAGATGCATGCGCATGCTTAAAACGCGCTTTGGCACAAATCCATGTGCGGATGTTAAAAAGAGCAGCATCGGCATGCTTTTCACGTCGTTTGGTAGAAATCCACGCGCGCGTTCTGCCAAAAGCACCATTTGCATGCATATCGTGTGGTTTTGCAGAAAACTGCGTCCGCGTCTACCAAAAGATGCATGCGCATGCTTAAAACGCGTTTTGGCACAAATCCATGTGCGGGTGCTAAAAAGAGCAGCATCGGCATGCTTTTCACGTCGTTTGGTAGAAATCCACACGCGCGTTCTGCCAAAAGCACCATTTGCATGCATATCGTGTGGTTTTGCAGAAAACTGCGTCCGCGTCTACCAAAAGATGCATGTGCATGCTAAAAACGCGTTCTGGCACAAATCCATGTGCGGGTGCTAAAAAGAGCAGCATCGGCATGCTTTTCACGTCGTTTGGTAGAAATCCACGCGCGTGTTCTGCCAAAAGCACCATTTGCATGCCTATCGTGTGGTTTTGCAGAAAACTGCGTCCGCGTCTACCAAAAGATGCATGCGCATGCTTAAAACGCGCTTTGGCACAAATCCATGGGCGGATGTTAAAAAGAGCAGCATCGGCATGCTTTTCACGTCGTTTGGTAGAAATCCACGCGCGCGTTCTGCCAAAAGCACCATTTGCATGCATATCGTGTGGTTTTGCAGAAAACTGCGTCCGCGTCTACCAAAAGATGCATGCGCATGCTTAAAACGCGCTTTGGCACAAATCCATGTGCGGATGTTAAAAAGAGCAGCATCGGCATGCTTTTCACGTCGTTTGGTAGAAATCCACGCGCGCGTTCTGCCAAAAGCACCATTTGCATGCATATCGTGTGGTTTTGCAGAAAACTGCGTCCGCGTCTACCAAAAGATGCATGCGCATGCTTAAAACGCGCTTTGGCACAAATCCATGTGC
Source organism: Dermacentor variabilis (assembly GCF_050947875.1). Lineage (NCBI taxonomy): Eukaryota > Metazoa > Arthropoda > Arachnida > Ixodida > Ixodidae > Dermacentor > Dermacentor variabilis. The sequence continues at coordinate 3,718 of NW_027460778.1, read as the reverse complement.
GGATGTTAAAAAGAGCAGCATCGGCATGCTTTTCACGTCGTTTGGTAGAAATCCACACGCGCGTTCTGCCAAAAGCACCATTTGCATGCATATCGTGTGGTTTTGCAGAAAACTGCGTCCGCGTCTACCAAAAGATGCATGTGCATGCTAAAAACGCGTTTTGGCACAAATCCATGTGCGGGTGCTAAAAAGAGCAGCATCGGCATGCTTTTCACGTCGTTTGGTAGAAATCCACGCGCGCGTTCTGCCAAAGCACCATTTGCATGCCTATCGTGTGGTTTTGCAGAAAACTGCGTCCGCGTCTACCAAAAGATGCATGCGCATGCTTAAAACGCGTTTTGGCACAAATCCATGTGCGGATGTTAAAAAGAGCAGCATCGGCATGCTTTTCACGTCGTTTGGTAGAAATCCACGCGCGCGTTCTGCCAAAAGCACCATTTGCATGCATATCGTGTGGTTTTGCAGAAAACTGCGTCCGCGTCTACCAAAAGATGCATGCGCATGCTTAAAACGCGTTTTGGCACAAATCCATGTGCGGGTGCTAAAAAGAGCAGCATCGGCATGCTTTTCACGTCGTTTGGTAGAAATCCACGCGCGCGTTCTGCCAAAAGCGCCATTTGCAAGCCTATCGTGTGGTTTTGCAGAAAACTGCGTCCGCGTCTACCAAAAGATGCATGCGCATGCTTAAAACGCGCTTTGGCACAAATCCATGTGCGGATGTTAAAAAGAGCAGCATCGGCATGCTTTTCACGTCGTTTGGTAGAAATCCACGCGCGCGTTCTGCCAAAAGCACCATTTGCATGCATATCGTGTGGTTTTGCAGAAAACTGCGTCCGCGTCTACCAAAAGATGCATGCGCATGCTTAAAACGCGTTTTGGCACAAATCCATGTGCGGGTGCTAAAAAGAGCAGCATCGGCATGCTTTTCACGTCGTTTGTAGAAATCCACACGCGCGTTCTGCCAAAAGCACCATTTGCATGCATATCGTGTGGTTTTGCAGAAAACTGCGTCCGCGTCTACCAAAAGATGCATGTGCATGCTAAAAACGCGTTTTGGCACAATCCATGTGCGGGTGCTAAAAAGAGCAGCATCGGCATGCTTTTCACGTCGTTTGGTAGAAATCCACGCGCGTGTTCTGCCAAAAGCACCATTTGCATGCCTATCGTGTGGTTTTGCAGAAAACTGCGTCCGCGTCTACCAAAAGATGCATGCGCATGCTTAAAACGCGCTTTGGCACAAATCCATGTGCGGATGTTAAAAAGAGCAGCATCGGCATGCTTTTCACGTCGTTTGGTAGAAATCCACGCGCGCGTTCTGCCAAAAGCACCATTTGCATGCATATCGTGTGGTTTTGCAGAAAACTGCGTCCGCGTCTACCAAAAGATGCATGCGCATGCTTAAAACGCGTTTTGGCACAAATCCATGTGCGGGTGCTAAAAAGAGCAGCATCGGCATGCTTTTCACGTCGTTTGGTAGAAATCCACACGCGCGTTCTGCCAAAAGCACCATTTGCATGCCTATCGTGTGGTTTTGCAGAAAACTGCGTCCGCGTCTACCAAAAGATGCATGCGCATGCTAAAAACGCGTTTTGGCACAAATCCATGTGCGGGTGCTAAAAAGAGCAGCATCGGCATGCTTTTCACGTCGTTTGGTAGAAATCCACACGCGCGTTCTGCCAAAAGCACCATTTGCATGCCTATCGTGTGGTTTTGCAGAAAACTGCGTCCGCGTCTACCAAAAGATGCATGCGCATGCTTAAAACGCGCTTTGGCACAAATCCATGTGCGGATGTTAAAAAGAGCAGCATCGGCATGCTTTTCACGTCGTTTGGCAGAAATCCACACGCGCGTTCTGCAAAAGCACCATTTGCATGCATATCGTGTGGTTTTGCAGAAAACTGCGTCCGCGTCTACCAAAAGATGCATGTGCATGCTAAAAACGCGTTTTGGCACAAATCCATGTGCGGATGTTAAAAAGAGCAGCATCGGCATGCTTTTCACGTCGTTGGTAGAAATCCACGCGCGCGTTCTGCCAAAAGCACCATTTGCATGCATATCGTGTGGTTTTGCAGAAAACTGCGTCCGCGTCTACCAAAAGATGCATGCGCATGCTTAAAACGCGTTTTGGCACAAATCCATGTGCGGGTGCTAAAAAGAGCAGCATCGGCATGCTTTTCACGTCGTTTGGTAGAAATCCACACGCGCGTTCTGCCAAAAGCACCATTTGCATGCCTATCGTGTGGTTTTGCAGAAAACTGCGTCCGCGTCTACCAAAAGATGCATGCGCATGCTTAAAACGCGTTTTGGCACAAATCCATGTGCGGGTGCTAAAAGAGCAGCATCGGCATGCTTTTCACGTCGTTTGGTAGAAATCCACACGCGCGTTCTGCCAAAAGCACCATTTGCATGCCTATCGTGTGGTTTTGCAGAAAACTGCGTCCGCGTCTACCAAAAGATGCATGCGCATGCTTAAAACGCGCTTTGGCACAAATCCATGTGCGGATGTTAAAAAGAGCAGCATCGGCATGCTTTTCACGTCGTTTGGTAGAAATCCACACGCGCGTTCTGCCAAAAGCACCATTTTCATGCATATCGTGTGGTTTTGCAGAAAACTGCGTCCGCGTCTACCAAAAGATGCATGTGCATGCTAAAAACGCGTTTTGGCACAAATCCATGTGCGGGTGCTAAAAAGAGCAGCATCGGCATGCTTTTCACGTCGTTTGGTAGAAATCCACGCGCGCGTTCTGCCAAAAGCACCATTTGCATGCATATCGTGTGGTTTTGCAGAAAACTGCGTCCGCGTCTACCAAAAGATGCATGCGCATGCTTAAAACGAGTTTTGGCACAAATCCATGTGCGGATGTTAAAAAGAGCAGCATCGGCATGCTTTTCACGTCGTTTGGTAGAAATCCACACGCGCGTTCTGCCAAAAGCACCATTTGCATGCATATCGTGTGGTTTTGCAGAAAACTACGTCCGCGTCTACCAAAAGATGCATGTGCATGCTAAAAACGCGTTTTGGCACAAATCCATGTGCGGGTGCTAAAAAGAGCAGCATCGGCATGCTTTTCACGTCGTTTGGTAGAAATCCACGCGCGCGTTCTGCCAAAAGCACCATTTGCATGCATATCGTGTGGTTTTGCAGAAAACTGCGTCCGCGTCTACCAAAAGATGCATGCGCATGCTTAAAACGCGTTTTGGCACAAATCCATGTGCGGGTGCTAAAAAGAGCAGCATCGGCATGCTTTTCACGTCGTTTGGTAGAAATCCACACGCGCGTTCTGCCAAAAGCACCATTTGCATGCATATCGTGTGGTTTTGCAGAAAACTGCGTCCGCGTCTACCAAAAGATGCATGTGCATGCTAAAAACGCGTTTTGGCACAAATCCATGTGCGGGTGCTAAAAAGAGCAGCATCGGCATGCTTTTCACGTCGTTTGGTAGAAATCCACGCGCGTGTTCTGCCAAAAGCACCATTTGCATGCCTATCGTGTGGTTTTGCAGAAAACTGCGTCCGCGTCTACCAAAAGATGCATGCGCATGCTTAAAACGCGCTTTGGCACAAATCCATGTGCGGATGTTAAAAGAGCAGCATCGGCATGCTTTTCACGTCGTTTGGTAGAAATCCACGCGCGCGTTCTGCCAAAAGCACCATTTGCATGCATATCGTGTGGTTTTGCAGAAAACTGCGTCCGCGTCTACCAAAAGATGCATGCGCA
>NW_027460777.1:0-31403 GCF_050947875.1 Dermacentor variabilis | reverse complement strand
CAGAACGCGCACGTGGATTTCTACCAAACGACGTGAAAAGCATGCCGATGCTGCTCTTTTAGCACCGCACATGGATTTGTGCCAAAACGCGTTTTAAGCATGCACATGCATCTTTTGGTAGACGCGGACGCAGTTTTCTGCAAAACCACACGATATGCATGCAAATGGTGCTTTTGGTAGAACGCGCACGTGGATTTCTACCAAACTACGTAAAAAGCATGCCGATGCTGCTCTTTTTAGCACCCGCACATGGATTTGTGCCAAAACGCGTTTTAAGCATGCACATGCATCTTTTGGTAGACGCGGACGCAGTTTTCTGCTAAACCACACGATATGCATGCAAATGATACTTTTGGCAGAACGCGCACGTGGATTTCTCCCAAACGACGTGAAAAGCATGCCGATGCTGCTCTTTTAGCACCCGCACATGGATTTGTGCCAAAACGCGTTTTAAGCATGCACATGCATCTTTTGGTAGACGCGGACGCAGTTTTCTGCAAAACCGCACGATATGCATGCAAATGGTCCTTTTGGCAGAACGCGCACGTGGATTTCTACCAAAGGACGTGAAAAGCATGCCGATGCTGCTCTTTTTAACATCCGCACATGGATTTATGCCAAAGCGCGTTTTAAGCATACGCATACATCTTTTGGTAGACGCGGACGCAGTTTTCTGCAAAACCACACGATAGGCATGCAAATGGTGCTTTTGGCAGAACGCGCGCGTGGATTTCTACCAAACGACGTGAAAAGCATGCCGATGCTGCTCTTTTTAGCACCCGCACATGGATTTGTGCCAAAACGCGTTTTTAGCATGCGCATGCATCTTTTGGTAGACGCGGACGCAGTTTTCTGCAAAACCACACGATATGCATGCAAATGGTGCTTTTGGCAGAACGCGCGCGTGGATTTCTACCAAACGACGTGAAAAGCATGCCGATGCTGGTCTTTTTAGCATCCGCACATGGATTTGTGCCAAAGCGCGTTTTAAGCATGCGCATGCATCTTTTGGAAGACGCGGACGCAGTTTTCTGCAAAACCACAGGATATGCATGCAAATGGTGCTTTCGGCAGAACGCGTGCGTGGATTTCTACCAAACGACGTGAAAAGCATGCCGATGCTGCTCTTTTTAACATCCGCACATGGATTTGTGCCAAAACGCGTTTTTAGCATGCGCATGCATCTTTTGGTAGACGCGGACGCAGTTTTCTGCAAAACCACACGATATGCATGCAAATGGTGCTTTTGGCAGAACGCGCGCGTGGATTTCTACCAAACGACGTGAAAAGCATGCCGATGCTGCTCTTTTTAACATCCGCACATGGATTTGTGCCAAAACGCGTTTTTAGCATGCGCATGCATCTTTTGGTAGACGCGGACGCAGTTTTCTGCAAAACCACACGATAGGCATGCAAATGGTGCTTTTGGCAGAACGCGCGCGTGGATTTCTACCAAACGACGTGAAAAGCATGCCGATGCTGCTCTTTTTAGCACCCGCACATGGATTTGTGCCAAAACGCGTTTTAAGCATGCGCATGCATCTTTTGGTAGACGCGGACGCAGTTTTCTGCAAAACCACACGATGGGCATGCAAATGGTGCTTTTGGCAGAACGCGCGCGTGGATTTCTACCAAACAACGTGAAAAGCATGCCGATGCTGCTCTTTTTAGCACCCGCACATGGATTTGTGCCAAAACGCGTTTTTAGCATGCGCATGCATCTTTTGGTAGACGCGGACGCAGTTTTCTGCAAAACCACACGATAGGCATGCAAATGGTGCTTTTGGCAGAACGCGCGCGTGGATTTCTACCAAACGACGTGAAAAGCATGCCGATGCTGCTCTTTTTAACATCCGCACATGGATTTGTGCCAAAGCGCGTTTTAAGCATGCGCATGCATCTTTTGGTAGACGCGGACGCAGTTTTCTGCAAAACCACAGGATATGCATGCAAATGGTGATTTTGGCAGAACGCGTGCGTGGATTTCTACCAAACGACGTGAAAAGCATGCCGATGCTGCTCTTTTTAACATCCGCACATGGATTTGTGCCAAAACGCGTTTTTAGCATGCGCATGCATCTTTTGGTAGACGCGGACGCAGTTTTCTGCAAAACCACACGATATGCATGCAAATGGTGCTTTTGGCAGAACGCGCGCGTGGATTTCTACCAAACGACGTGAAAAGCATGCCGATGCTGCTCTTTTTAGCATCCGCACATGGATTTGTGCCAAAGCGCGTTTTAAGCATGCGCATGCATCTTTTGGTAGACGCGGACGCAGTTTTCTGCAAAACCACACGATAGGCATGCAAATGGTGCTTTTGGCAGAACGCGCGCGTGGATTTCTACCAAACAACGTGAAAAGCATGCCGATGCTGCTCTTTTTAACATCCGCACATGGATTTGTGCCAAAGCGCGTTTAAGCATGCGCATGCATCTTTTGGTAGACGCGGACGCAGTTTTCTGCAAAACCACACGATATGCATGCAAATGGTGCTTTGGCAGAACGCGCGCGCGGATTTCTACCAAACGACGTGAAAAGCATGCCGATGCTGCTCTTTTTAACATCCGCACATGGATTTGTGCCAAGGCGCGTTTTAAGCATGCGCATGCATCTTTTGGTAGACGCGGACGCAGTTTTCTGCAAAACCACACGATAGGCATGCAAATGGTGCTTTTGGCAGAACGCGGGTGGATTTCTACCAAACGACGTGAAAAGCATGCCGATGCTGCTCTTTTTAGCATCCGCACATGGATTTGTGCCAAAGCGCGTTTTAAGCATGCGCATGCATCTTTTGGTAGACGCGGACGCAGTTTTCTGCAAAACCACACAATAGGCATGCAAATGGTGCTTTTGGCAGAACGCGCGTGTGGATTTCTACCAAACGACGTGAAAAGCATGCCGATGCTGCTCTTTTTAGCACCCGCACATGGATTTGTGCCAAAACGCGTTTTAAGCATGCGCATGCATCTTTTGGTAGACGCGGACGCAGTTTTCTGCAAAACCACACGATAGGCATGCAAATGGTGCTTTTGGCAGAACGCGCGCGTGGATTTCTACCAAACGACGTGAAAAGCATGCCGATGCTGCTCTTTTTAACATCCGCACATGGATTTGTGCCAAAACGCGTTTTTAGCATGCGCATGCATCTTTTGGTAGACGCGGACGCAGTTTTCTGCAAAACCACACGATATGCATGCAAATGGTGCTTTTGGCAGAACGCGCGCGTGGATTTCTACCAAACGACGTGAAAAGCATGCCGATGCTGCTCTTTTAGCACCCGCACATGGATTTGTGCCAAAACGCGTTTTATGCATGCGCATGCATCTTTTGGTAGACGCGGACGCAGTTTTCTGCAAAACCACACGATATGCATGCAAATGGTGCTTTTGGCAGAACGCGCGCGTGGATTTCTACCAAACGACGTGAAAAGCATGCCGATGCTGCTCTTTTTAACATCCGCACATGGATTTGTGCCAAAACGCGTTTTAGCATGCGCATGCATCTTTTGGTAGACGCGGACGCAGTTTTCTGCAAAACCACACGATAGGCATGCAAATGGTGCTTTTGGCAGAACGCGCGCGTGGATTTCTACCAAACGACGTGAAAAGCATGCCGATGCTGCTCTTTTTAGCACCCGCACATGGATTTGTGCCAAAACGCGTTTTAAGCATGCGCATGCATCTTTTGGTAGACGCGGACGCAGTTTTCTGCAAAACCACATGATGGGCATGCAAATGGTGCTTTTGGCAGAACGCGCGCGTGGATTTCTACCAAACAACGTGAAAAGCATGCCGATGCTGCTCTTTTTAGCACCCGCACATGGATTTGTGCCAAAACGCGTTTTTAGCATGCGCATGCATCTTTTGGTAGACGCGGACGCAGTTTTCTGCAAAACCACACGATAGGCATGCAAATGGTGCTTTTGGCAGAACGCGCGCGTGGATTTCTACCAAACGACGTGAAAAGCATGCCGATGCTGCTCTTTTTAACATCCGCACATGGATTTGTGCCAAAGCGCGTTTTAAGCATGCGCATGCATCTTTTGGTAGACGCGGACGCAGTTTTCTGCAAAACCACAGGATATGCATGCAAATGGTGCTTTTGGCAGAACGCGTGCGTGGATTTCTACCAAACGTCGTGAAAAGCATGCCGATGCTGCTCTTTTTAACATCCGCACATGGATTTGTGCCAAAACGCGTTTTTAGCATGCGCATGCATCTTTTGGTAGACGCGGACGCAGTTTTCTGCAAAACCACACGATATGCATGCAAATGGTGCTTTTGGCAGAACGCGCGCGTGGATTTCTACCAAACGACGTGAAAAGCATGCCGATGCTGCTCTTTTTAGCATCCGCACATGGATTTGTGCCAAAGCGCGTTTTAAGCATGCGCATGCATCTTTTGGTAGACGCGGACGCAGTTTTCTGCAAAACCACACGATAGGCATGCAAATGGTGCTTTTGGCAGAACGCGCGCGTGGATTTCTACCAAACAACGTGAAAAGCATGCCGATGCTGCTCTTTTTAACATCCGCACATGGATTTGTGCCAAAGCGCGTTTTAAGCATGCGCATGCATCTTTTGGTAGACGCGGACGCAGTTTTCTGCAAAACCACACGATATGCATGCAAATGGTGCTTTTGGCAGAACGCGCGCGTGGATTTCTACCAAACGACGTGAAAAGCATGCCGATGCTGCTCTTTTTAACATCCGCACATGGATTTGTGCCAAAACGCGTTTTTAGCATGCGCATGCATGTTTTGGTAGACGCGGACGCAGTTTTCTGCAAAACCACACGATAGGCATGCAAATGGTGCTTTTGGCAGAACGCGCGCGTGGATTTCTACCAAACGACGTGAAAAGCATGCCGATGCTGCTCTTTTTAGCACCCGCACATGGATTTGTGCCAAAACGCGTTTTAAGCATGCGCATGAATCTTTTGGTAGACGCGGACGCAGTTTTCTGCAAAACCACACGATGGGCATGCAAATGGTGCTTTTGGCAGAACGCGCGCGTGGATTTCTACCAAACAACGTGAAAAGCATGCCGATGCTGCTCTTTTTAGCACCCGCACATGGATTTGTGCCAAAACGCGTTTTTAGCATGCGCATGCATCTTTTGGTAGACGCGGACGCAGTTTTCTGCAAAACCACACGATAGGCATGCAAATGGTGCTTTTGGCAGAACGCGCGCGTGGATTTCTACCAAACGACGTGAAAAGCATGCCGATGCTGCTCTTTTTAACATCCGCACATGGATTTGTGCCAAAGCGCGTTTTAAGCATGCGCATGCATCTTTTGGTAGACGCGGACGCAGTTTTCTGCAAAACCACAGGATATGCATGCAAATGGTGATTTTGGCAGAACGCGTGCGTGGATTTCTACCAAACGACGTGAAAAGCATGCCGATGCTGCTCTTTTTAACATCCGCACATGGATTTGTGCCAAAACGCGTTTTTAGCATGCGCATGCATCTTTTGGTAGACGCGGACGCAGTTTTCTGCAAAACCACACGATATGCATGCAAATGGTGCTTTTGGCAGAACGCGCGCGTGGATTTCTACCAAACGACGTGAAAAGCATGCCGATGCTGCTCTTTTTAGCATCCGCACATGGATTTGTGCCAAAGCGCGTTTTAAGCATGCGCATGCATCTTTTGGTAGACGCGGACGCAGTTTTCTGCAAAACCACACGATAGGCATGCAAATGGTGCTTTTGGCAGAACGCGCGCGTGGATTTCTACCAAACAACGTGAAAAGCATGCCGATGCTGCTCTTTTTAACATCCGCACATGGATTTGTGCCAAAGCGCGTTTTAAGCATGCGCATGCATCTTTTGGTAGACGCGGACGCAGTTTTCTGCAAAACCACACGATATGCATGCAAATGGTGCTTTTGGCAGAACGCGCGCGCGGATTTCTACCAAACGACGTGAAAAGCATGCCGATGCTGCTCTTTTTAACATCCGCACATGGATTTGTGCCAAGGCGCGTTTTAAGCATGCGCATGCATCTTTTGGTAGACGCGGACGCAGTTTTCTGCAAAACCACACGATAGGCATGCAAATGGTGCTTTTGGCAGAACGCGGGTGGATTTCTACCAAACGACGTGAAAAGCATGCCGATGCTGCTCTTTTTAGCATCCGCACATGGATTTGTGCCAAAGCGCGTTTTAAGCATGCGCATGCATCTTTTGGTAGACGCGGACGCAGTTTTCTGCAAAACCACACAATAGGCATGCAAATGGTGCTTTTGGCAGAACGCGCGTGTGGATTTCTACCAAACGACGTGAAAAGCATGCCGATGCTGCTCTTTTTAGCACCCGCACATGGATTTGTGCCAAAACGCGTTTTAAGCATGCGCATGCATCTTTTGGTAGACGCGGACGCAGTTTTCTGCAAAACCACACGATAGGCATGCAAATGGTGCTTTTGGCAGAACGCGCGCGTGGATTTCTACCAAACGACGTGAAAAGCATGCCGATGCTGCTCTTTTTAACATCCGCACATGGATTTGTGCCAAAACGCGTTTTTAGCATGCGCATGCATCTTTTGGTAGACGCGGACGCAGTTTTCTGCAAAACCACACGATATGCATGCAAATGGTGCTTTTGGCAGAACGCGCGCGTGGATTTCTACCAAACGACGTGAAAAGCATGCCGATGCTGCTCTTTTTAGCACCCGCACATGGATTTGTGCCAAAACGCGTTTTATGCATGCGCATGCATCTTTTGGTAGACGCGGACGCAGTTTTCTGCAAAACCACACGATATGCATGCAAATGGTGCTTTTGGCAGAACGCGCGCGTGGATTTCTACCAAACGACGTGAAAAGCATGCCGATGCTGCTCTTTTTAACATCCGCACATGGATTTGTGCCAAAACGCGTTTTTAGCATGCGCATGCATCTTTTGGTAGACGCGGACGCAGTTTTCTGCAAAACCACACGATAGGCATGCAAATGGTGCTTTTGGCAGAACGCGCGCGTGGATTTCTACCAAACGACGTGAAAAGCATGCCGATGCTGCTCTTTTTAGCACCCGCACATGGATTTGTGCCAAAACGCGTTTTAAGCATGCGCATGCATCTTTTGGTAGACGCGGACGCAGTTTTCTGCAAAACCACATGATGGGCATGCAAATGGTGCTTTTGGCAGAACGCGCGCGTGGATTTCTACCAAACAACGTGAAAAGCATGCCGATGCTGCTCTTTTTAGCACCCGCACATGGATTTGTGCCAAAACGCGTTTTTAGCATGCGCATGCATCTTTTGGTAGACGCGGACGCAGTTTTCTGCAAAACCACACGATAGGCATGCAAATGGTGCTTTTGGCAGAACGCGCGCGTGGATTTCTACCAAACGACGTGAAAAGCATGCCGATGCTGCTCTTTTTAACATCCGCACATGGATTTGTGCCAAAGCGCGTTTTAAGCATGCGCATGCATCTTTTGGTAGACGCGGACGCAGTTTTCTGCAAAACCACAGGATATGCATGCAAATGGTGCTTTTGGCAGAACGCGTGCGTGGATTTCTACCAAACGACGTGAAAAGCATGCCGATGCTGCTCTTTTTAACATCCGCACATGGATTTGTGCCAAAACGCGTTTTTAGCATGCGCATGCATCTTTTGGTAGACGCGGACGCAGTTTTCTGCAAAACCACACGATATGCATGCAAATGGTGCTTTTGGCAGAACGCGCGCGTGGATTTCTACCAAACGACGTGAAAAGCATGCCGATGCTGCTCTTTTTAGCATCCGCACATGGATTTGTGCCAAAGCGCGTTTTAAGCATGCGCATGCATCTTTTGGTAGACGCGGACGCAGTTTTCTGCAAAACCACACGATAGGCATGCAAATGGTGCTTTTGGCAGAACGCGCGCGTGGATTTCTACCAAACAACGTGAAAAGCATGCCGATGCTGCTCTTTTTAACATCCGCACATGGATTTGTGCCAAAGCGCGTTTTAAGCATGCGCATGCATCTTTTGGTAGACGCGGACGCAGTTTTCTGCAAAACCACACGATATGCATGCAAATGGTGCTTTTGGCAGAACGCGCGCGTGGATTTCTACCAAACGACGTGAAAAGCATGCCGATGCTGCTCTTTTTAACATCCGCACATGGATTTGTGCCAAGGCGCGTTTTAAGCATGCGCATGCATCTTTTGGTAGACGCGGACGCAGTTTTCTGCAAAACCACACGATAGGCATGCAAATGGTGCTTTTGGCAGAACGCGCGCGTGGATTTCTACCAAACGACGTGAAAAGCATGCCGATGCTGCTCTTTTTAGCATCCGCACATGGATTTGTGCCAAAGCGCGTTTTAAGCATGCGCATGCATCTTTTGGTAGACGCGGACGCAGTTTTCTGCAAAACCACACGATATGCATGCAAATCGTGCTTTTGGCAGAACGCGCGCGTGGATTTCTACCAAACGACGTGAAAAGCATGCCGATGCTGCTCTTTTTAGCACCCGCACATGGATTTGTGCCAAAACGCGTTTTTAGCATGCGCATGCATCTTTTGGTAGACGCGGACGCAGTTTTCGGCAAAACCAAACGATATGCATGCAAATGGTGCTTTTGGCAGAACGCGCGCGTGGATTTCTACCAAACGACGTGAAAAGCATGCCGATGCTGCTCTTTTTAGCATCCGCACATGGATTTGTGCCAAAGCGCGTTTTAAGCATGCGCATGCATCTTTTGGTAGACGCGGACGCAGTTTTCTGCAAAACCACACAATAGGCATGCAAATGGTGCTTTTGGCAGAACGCGCGTGTGGATTTCTACCAAACGACGTGAAAAGCATGCCGATGCTGCTCTTTTTAGCACCCGCACATGGATTTGTGCCAAAACGCGTTTTAAGCATGCGCATGCATCTTTTGGTAGACGCGGACGCAGTTTTCTGCAAAACCACACGATAGGCATGCAAATGGTGCTTTTGGCAGAACGCGCGCGTGGATTTCTACCAAACGACGTGAAAAGCATGCCGATGCTGCTCTTTTTAACATCCGCACATGGATTTGTGCCAAAGCGCGTTTTAAGCATGCGCATGCATCTTTTGGTAGACGCGGACGCAGTTTTCTGCAAAACCACACGATATGCATGCAAATGGTGCTTTTGGCAGAACGCGCGCGTGGATTTCTACCAAACGACGTGAAAAGCATGCCGATGCTGCTCTTTTTAACATCCGCACATGGATTTGTGCCAAAACGCGTTTTTAGCATGCGCATGCATCTTTTGGTAGACGCGGACGCAGTTTTCTGCAAAACCACACGATATGCATGCAAATGGTGCTTTTGGCAGAACGCGCGCGTGGATTTCTACCAAACGACGTGAAAAGCATGCCGATGCTGCTCTTTTTAGCACCCGCACATGGATTTGTGCCAAAACGCGTTTTATGCATGCGCATGCATCTTTTGGTAGACGCGGACGCAGTTTTCTGCAAAACCACACGATATGCATGCAAATGGTGCTTTTGGCAGAACGCGCGCGTGGATTTCTACCAAACGACGTGAAAAGCATGCCGATGCTGCTCTTTTTAACCTCCGCACATGGATTTGTGCCAAAACGCGTTTTTAGCATGCGCATGCATCTTTTGGTAGACGCGGACGCAGTTTTCTGCAAAACCACACAATAGGCATGCAAATGGTGCTTTTGGCAGAACGCGCGTGTGGATTTCTACCAAACGACGTGAAAAGCATGCCGATGCTGCTCTTTTTGGCACCCGCACATGGATTTGTGCCAAAACGCGTTTTAAGCATGCGCATGCATCTTTTGGTAGACGCGGACGCAGTTTTCTGCAAAACCACACGATAGGCATGCAAATGGTGCTTTTGGCAGAACGCGCGCGTGGATTTCTACCAAACGACGTGAAAAGCATGCCGATGCTGCTCTTTTTAACATCCGCACATGGATTTGTGCCAAAGCGCGTTTTAAGCATGCGCATGCATCTTTTGGTAGACGCGGACGCAGTTTTCTGCAAAACCACACGATATGCATGCAAATGGTGCTTTTGGCAGAACGCGCGCGTGGATTTCTACCAAACGACGTGAAAAGCATGCCGATGCTGCTCTTTTTAACATCCGCACATGGATTTGTGCCAAAACGCGTTTTTAGCATGCGCATGCATCTTTTGGTAGACGCGGACGCAGTTTTCTGCAAAACCACACGATATGCATGCAAATCGTGCTTTTGGCAGAACGCGCGCGTGGATTTCTACCAAACGACGTGAAAAGCATGCCGATGCTGCTCTTTTTAGCATCCGCACATGGATTTGTGCCAAAGCGCGTTTTAAGCATGCGCATGCATCTTTTGGTAGACGCGGACGCAGTTTTCTGCAAAACCACACGATAGGCATGCAAATGGTGCTTTTGGCAGAACGCGCGCGTGGATTTCTACCAAACAACGTGAAAAGCATGCAGATGCTGCTCTTTTTAGCACCCGCACATGGATTTGTGCCAAAACGCGTTTTAAGCATGCGCATGCATCTTTTGGTAGACGCGGACGCAGTTTTCTGCAAAACCACACGATATGCATGCAAATGGTGCTTTTGGCAGAACGCGCGCGTGGATTTCTACCAAACGACGTGAAAAGCATGCCGATGCTGCTCTTTTTAACATCCGCACATGGATTTGTGCCAAAACGCGTTTTTAGCATGCGCATGCATCTTTTGGTAGACGCGGACGCAGTTTTCTGCAAAACCACACGATATGCATGCAAATCGTGCTTTTGGCAGAACGCGCGCGTGGATTTCTACCAAACGACGTGAAAAGCATGCCGATGCTGCTCTTTTTAGCATCCGCACATGGATTTGAGCCAAAGCGCGTTTTAAGCATGCGCATGCATCTTTTGGTAGACGCGGACGCAGTTTTCTGCAAAACCACACGATATGCATGCAAATGGTGCTTTTGGCAGAACGCGCGCGTGGATTTCTACCAAACAACGTGAAAAGCATGCCGATGCTGCTCTTTTTAACATCCGCACATGAATTTGTGCCAAAGCGCGTTTTAAGCATGCGCATGCATCTTTTGGTAGACGCGGACGCAGTTTTCTGCAAAACCACACGATATGCATGCAAATGGTGCTTTTGGCAGAACGCGCGCGTGGATTTCTACCAAACGACGTGAAAAGCATGCCGATGCTGCTCTTTTTAACATCCGCACATGGATTTGTGCCAAAACGCGTTTTTAGCATGCGCATGCATCTTTTGGTAGACGCGGACGCAGTTTTCTGCAAAACCACACGATATGCATGCAAATGGTGCTTTTGGCAGAACGCGCGCGTGGATTTCTACCAAACGACGTGAAAAGCATGCCGATGCTGCTCTTTTTAACATCCGCACATGGATTTGTGCCAAAACGCGTTTTTAGCATGCGCATGCATCTTTTGGTAGACGCGGACGCAGTTTTCTGCAAAACCACACGATATGCATGCAAATGGTGCTTTTGGCAGAACGCTCGCGTGGATTTCTACCAAACGACGTGAAAAGCATGCCGATGCTGCTCTTTTTAGCATCCGCACATGGATTTGTGCCAAAGCGCGTTTTAAGCATGCGCATGCATCTTTTGGTAGACGCGGACGCAGTTTTCTGCAAAACCACACAATAGGCATGCAAATGGTGCTTTTGGCAGAACGCGCGTGTGGATTTCTACCAAACGACGTGAAAAGCATGCCGATGCTGCTCTTTTTAGCACCCGCACATGGATTTGTGCCAAAACGCGTTTTAAGCATGCGCATGCATCTTTTGGTAGACGCGGACGCAGTTTTCTGCAAAACCACACGATATGCATGCAAATGGTGCTTTTGGCAGAACGCGCGCGTGGATTTCTACCAAACAACGTGAAAAGCATGCCGATGCTGCTCTTTTTAGCACCCGCACATGGATTTGTGCCAAAACGCGTTTTTAGCATGCGCATGCATCTTTTGGTAGACGCGGACGCAGTTTTCTGCAAAACCACACGATAGGCATGCAAATGGTGCTTTTGGCAGAACGCGCGCGTGGATTTCTACCAAACGACGTGAAAAGCATGCCGATGCTGCTCTTTTTAACATCCGCACATGGATTTGTGCCAAAGCGCGTTTTAAGCATGCGCATGCATCTTTTGGTAGACGCGGACGCAGTTTTCTGCAAAACCACACGATATGCATGCAAATCGTGCTTTTGGCAGAACGCGCGCGTGGATTTCTACCAAACGACGTGAAAAGCATGCCGATGCTGCTCTTTTTAGCATCCGCACATGGATTTGTGCCAAAGCGCGTTTTAAGCATGCGCATGCATCTTTTGGTAGACGCGGACGCAGTTTTCTGCAAAACGACACGATAGGCATGCAAATGGTGCTTTTGGCAGAACGCGCGCGTGGATTTCTACCAAACAACGTGAAAAGCATGCCGATGCTGCTCTTTTTAGCACCCGCACATGGATTTGTGCCAAAACGCGTTTTAAGCATGCGCATGCATCTTTTGGTAGACGCGGACGCAGTTTTCTGCAAAACCACACGATATGCATGCAAATGGTGCTTTTGGCAGAACGCGCGCGTGGATTTCTACCAAACAACGTGAAAAGCATGCCGATGCTGCTCTTTTTAACATCCGCACATGGATTTGTGCCAAAGCGTGTTTTAAGCATGCGCATGCATCTTTTGGTAGACGCGGACGCAGTTTTCTGCAAAACCACACGATATGCATGCAAATGGTGCTTTTGGCAGAACGCGCGCGTGGATTTCTACCAAACGACGTGAAAAGCATGCCGATGCTGCTCTTTTTAACATCCGCACATGGATTTGTGCCAAAGCGCGTTTTAAGCATGCGCATGCATCTTTTGGTAGACGCGGACGCAGTTTTCTGCAAAACCACACGATATGCATGCAAATGGTGCTTTTGGCAGAACGCGCGCGTGGATTTCTACCAAACGACGTGAAAAGCATGCCGATGCTGCTCTTTTTAACATCCGCACATGGATTTGTGCCAAAACGCGTTTTTAGCATGCGCATGCATCTTTTGGTAGACGCGGACGCAGTTTTCTGCAAAACCACATGATAGGCATGCAAATGGTGCTTTTGGCAGAACGCGCGCGTGGATTTCTACCAAACAACGTGAAAAGCATGCCGATGCTGCTCTTTTTAGCACCCGCACATGGATTTGTGCCAAAACGCGTTTTTAGCATGCGCATGCATCTTTTGGTAGACGCGGACGCAGTTTTCTGCAAAACCACACGATAGGCATGCAAATGGTGCTTTTGGCAGAACGCGCGCGTGGATTTCTACCAAACAACGTGAAAAGCATGCCGATGCTGCTCTTTTTAACATCCCCACATGGATTTGTGCCAAAGCGCGTTTTAAGCATGCGCATGCATCTTTTGGTAGACGCGGACGCAGTTTTCTGCAAAACCTCACGATATGCATGCAAATGGTGCTTTTGGCAGAACGCGCGCGTGGATTTCTACCAAACGACGTGAAAAGCATGCCGATGCTGCTCTTTTTAACATCCGCACATGGATTTGTGCCAAAACGCGTTTTTAGCATGCGCATGCATCTTTTGGTAGACGCGGACGCAGTTTTCTGCAAAACCACACGATATGCATGCAAATGGTGCTTTTGGCAGAACGCTCGCGTGGATTTCTACCAAACGACGTGAAAAGCATGCCGATGCTGCTCTTTTTAGCATCCGCACATGGATTTGTGCCAAAGCGCGTTTTAAGCATGCGCATGCATCTTTTGGTAGACGCGGACGCAGTTTTCTGCAAAACCACACAATAGGCATGCAAATGGTGCTTTTGGCAGAACGCGCGTGTGGATTTCTACCAAACGACGTGAAAAGCATGCCGATGCTGCTCTTTTTAGCACCCGCACATGGATTTGTGCCAAAACGCGTTTTAAGCATGCGCATGCATCTTTTGGTAGACGCGGACGCAGTTTTCTGCAAAACCACACGATATGCATGCAAATGGTGCTTTTGGCAGAACGCGCGCGTGGATTTCTACCAAACAACGTGAAAAGCATGCCGATGCTGCTCTTTTTAGCACCCGCACATGGATTTGTGCCAAAACGCGTTTTTAGCATGCGCATGCATCTTTTGGTAGACGCGGACGCAGGTTTCTGCAAAACCACACGATAGGCATGCAAATGGTGCTTTTGGCAGAACGCGCGCGTGGATTTCTACCAAACGACGTGAAAAGCATGCCGATGCTGCTCTTTTTAACATCCGCACATGGATTTGTGCCAAAACGCGTTTTTAGCATGCGCATGCATCTTTTGGTAGACGCGGACGCAGTTTTCTGCAAAACCACACGATATGCATGCAAATGGTGCTTTTGGCAGAACGCTCGCGTGGATTTCTACCAAACGACGTGAAAAGCATGCCGATGCTGCTCTTTTTAGCATCCGCACATGGATTTGTGCCAAAGCGCGTTTTAAGCATGCGCATGCATCTTTTGGTAGACGCGGACGCAGTTTTCTGCAAAACCACACAATAGGCATGCAAATGGTGCTTTTGGCAGAACGCGCGTGTGGATTTCTACCAAACAACGTGAAAAGCATGCCGATGCTGCTCTTTTTAGCACCCGCACATGGATTTGTGCCAAAACGCGTTTTAAGCATGCGCATGCATCTTTTGGTAGACGCGGACGCAGTTTTCTGCAAAACCACACGATATGCATGCAAATGGTGCTTTTGGCAGAACGCGCGCGTGGATTTCTACCAAACAACGTGAAAAGCATGCCGATGCTGCTCTTTTTAACATCCGCACATGGATTTGTGCCAAAGCGTGTTTTAAGCATGCGCATGCATCTTTTGGTAGACGCGGACGCAGTTTTCTGCAAAACCACACGATATGCATGCAAATGGTGCTTTTGGCAGAACGCGCGCGTGGATTTCTACCAAACGACGTGAAAAGCATGCCGATGCTGCTCTTTTTAACATCCGCACATGGATTTGTGCCAAAGCGCGTTTTAAGCATGCGCATGCATCTTTTGGTAGACGCGGACGCAGTTTTCTGCAAAACCACACGATATGCATGCAAATGGTGCTTTTGGCAGAACGCGCGCGTGGATTTCTACCAAACGACGTGAAAAGCATGCCGATGCTGCTCTTTTTAACATCCGCACATGGATTTGTGCCAAAACGCGTTTTTAGCATGCGCATGCATCTTTTGGTAGACGCGGACGCAGTTTTCTGCAAAACCACATGATAGGCATGCAAATGGTGCTTTTGGCAGAACGCGCGCGTGGATTTCTACCAAACAACGTGAAAAGCATGCCGATGCTGCTCTTTTTAGCACCCGCACATGGATTTGTGCCAAAACGCGTTTTTAGCATGCGCATGCATCTTTTGGTAGACGCGGACGCAGTTTTCTGCAAAACCACACGATAGGCATGCAAATGGTGCTTTTGGCAGAACGCGCGCGTGGATTTCTACCAAACAACGTGAAAAGCATGCCGATGCTGCTCTTTTTAACATCCCCACATGGATTTGTGCCAAAGCGCGTTTTAAGCATGCGCATGCATCTTTTGGTAGACGCGGACGCAGTTTTCTGCAAAACCTCACGATATGCATGCAAATGGTGCTTTTGGCAGAACGCGCGCGTGGATTTCTACCAAACGACGTGAAAAGCATGCCGATGCTGCTCTTTTTAACATCCGCACATGGATTTGTGCCAAAACGCGTTTTTAGCATGCGCATGCATCTTTTGGTAGACGCGGACGCAGTTTTCTGCAAAACCACACGATATGCATGCAAATGGTGCTTTTGGCAGAACGCTCGCGTGGATTTCTACCAAACGACGTGAAAAGCATGCCGATGCTGCTCTTTTTAGCATCCGCACATGGATTTGTGCCAAAGCGCGTTTTAAGCATGCGCATGCATCTTTTGGTAGACGCGGACGCAGTTTTCTGCAAAACCACACAATAGGCATGCAAATGGTGCTTTTGGCAGAACGCGCGTGTGGATTTCTACCAAACGACGTGAAAAGCATGCCGATGCTGCTCTTTTTAGCACCCGCACATGGATTTGTGCCAAAACGCGTTTTAAGCATGCGCATGCATCTTTTGGTAGACGCGGACGCAGTTTTCTGCAAAACCACACGATATGCATGCAAATGGTGCTTTTGGCAGAACGCGCGCGTGGATTTCTACCAAACAACGTGAAAAGCATGCCGATGCTGCTCTTTTTAGCACCCGCACATGGATTTGTGCCAAAACGCGTTTTTAGCATGCGCATGCATCTTTTGGTAGACGCGGACGCAGGTTTCTGCAAAACCACACGATAGGCATGCAAATGGTGCTTTTGGCAGAACGCGCGCGTGGATTTCTACCAAACGACGTGAAAAGCATGCCGATGCTGCTCTTTTTAACATCCGCACATGGATTTGTGCCAAAGCGCGTTTTAAGCATGCGCATGCATCTTTTGGTAGACGCGGACGCAGTTTTCTGCAAAACCACACGATATGCATGCAAATGGTGCTTTTGGCAGAACGCGCGCGTGGATTTCTACCAAACGACGTGAAAAGCATGCCGATGCTGCTCTTTTTAACATCCGCACATGGATTTGTGCCAAAACGCGTTTTTAGCATGCGCATGCATCTTTTGGTAGACGCGGACGCAGTTTTCTGCAAAACCACACGATATGCATGCAAATCGTGCTTTTGGCAGAACGCGCGCGTGGATTTCTACCAAACAACGTGAAAAGCATGCCGATGCTGCTCTTTTTAGCACCCGCACATGGATTTGTGCCAAAACGCGTTTTAAGCATGCGCATGCATCTTTTGGTAGACGCGGACGCAGTTTTCTGCAAAACCACACGATATGCATGCAAATGGTGCTTTTGGCAGAACGCGCGCGTGGATTTCTACCAAACAACGTGAAAAGCATGCCGATGCTGCTCTTTTTAACATCCGCACATGGATTTGTGCCAAAGCGTGTTTTAAGCATGCGCATGCATCTTTTGGTAGACGCGGACGCAGTTTTCTGCAAAACCACACGATATGCATGCAAATGGTGCTTTTGGCAGAACGCGCGCGTGGATTTCTACCAAACGACGTGAAAAGCATGCCGATGCTGCTCTTTTTAACATCCGCACATGGATTTGTGCCAAAGCGCGTTTTAAGCATGCGCATGCATCTTTTGGTAGACGCGGACGCAGTTTTCTGCAAAACCACACGATATGCATGCAAATGGTGCTTTTGGCAGAACGCGCGCGTGGATTTCTACCAAACGACGTGAAAAGCATGCCGATGCTGCTCTTTTTAACATCCGCACATGGATTTGTGCCAAAACGCGTTTTTAGCATGCGCATGCATCTTTTGGTAGACGCGGACGCAGTTTTCTGCAAAACCACATGATAGGCATGCAAATGGTGCTTTTGGCAGAACGCGCGCGTGGATTTCTACCAAACAACGTGAAAAGCATGCCGATGCTGCTCTTTTTAGCACCCGCACATGGATTTGTGCCAAAACGCGTTTTTAGCATGCGCATGCATCTTTTGGTAGACGCGGACGCAGTTTTCTGCAAAACCACACGATAGGCATGCAAATGGTGCTTTTGGCAGAACGCGCGCGTGGATTTCTACCAAACAACGTGAAAAGCATGCCGATGCTGCTCTTTTTAACATCCCCACATGGATTTGTGCCAAAGCGCGTTTTAAGCATGCGCATGCATCTTTTGGTAGACGCGGACGCAGTTTTCTGCAAAACCTCACGATATGCATGCAAATGGTGCTTTTGGCAGAACGCGCGCGTGGATTTCTACCAAACGACGTGAAAAGCATGCCGATGCTGCTCTTTTTAACATCCGCACATGGATTTGTGCCAAAACGCGTTTTTAGCATGCGCATGCATCTTTTGGTAGACGCGGACGCAGTTTTCTGCAAAACCACACGATATGCATGCAAATGGTGCTTTTGGCAGAACGCTCGCGTGGATTTCTACCAAACGACGTGAAAAGCATGCCGATGCTGCTCTTTTTAGCATCCGCACATGGATTTGTGCCAAAGCGCGTTTTAAGCATGCGCATGCATCTTTTGGTAGACGCGGACGCAGTTTTCTGCAAAACCACACAATAGGCATGCAAATGGTGCTTTTGGCAGAACGCGCGTGTGGATTTCTACCAAACGACGTGAAAAGCATGCCGATGCTGCTCTTTTTAGCACCCGCACATGGATTTGTGCCAAAACGCGTTTTAAGCATGCGCATGCATCTTTTGGTAGACGCGGACGCAGTTTTCTGCAAAACCACACGATATGCATGCAAATGGTGCTTTT
The DNA here is from genome assembly GCF_050947875.1 of Dermacentor variabilis. Classification (NCBI taxonomy): domain Eukaryota; kingdom Metazoa; phylum Arthropoda; class Arachnida; order Ixodida; family Ixodidae; genus Dermacentor; species Dermacentor variabilis. The sequence continues at coordinate 13,158 of NW_027460777.1, read as the reverse complement.
GGCAGAACGCGCGCGTGGATTTCTACCAAACAACGTGAAAAGCATGCCGATGCTGCTCTTTTTAGCACCCGCACATGGATTTGTGCCAAAACGCGTTTTTAGCATGCGCATGCATCTTTTGGTAGACGCGGACGCAGGTTTCTGCAAAACCACACGATAGGCATGCAAATGGTGCTTTTGGCAGAACGCGCGCGTGGATTTCTACCAAACGACGTGAAAAGCATGCCGATGCTGCTCTTTTTAACATCCGCACATGGATTTGTGCCAAAGCGCGTTTTAAGCATGCGCATGCATCTTTTGGTAGACGCGGACGCAGTTTTCTGCAAAACCACACGATATGCATGCAAATGGTGCTTTTGGCAGAACGCGCGCGTGGATTTCTACCAAACGACGTGAAAAGCATGCCGATGCTGCTCTTTTTAACATCCGCACATGGATTTGTGCCAAAACGCGTTTTTAGCATGCGCATGCATCTTTTGGTAGACGCGGACGCAGTTTTCTGCAAAACCACACGATATGCATGCAAATCGTGCTTTTGGCAGAACGCGCGCGTGGATTTCTACCAAACGACGTGAAAAGCATGCCGATGCTGCTCTTTTTAGCATCCGCACATGGATTTGTGCCAAAGCGCGTTTTAAGCATGCGCATGCATCTTTTGGTAGACGCGGACGCAGTTTTCTGCAAAACCACACGATATGCATGCAAATGGTGCTTTTGGCAGAACGCGCGCGTGGATTTCTACCAAACAACGTGAAAAGCATGCCGATGCTGCTCTTTTTAACATCCGCATATGGATTTGTGCCAAAGCGCGTTTTAAGCATGCGCATGCATCTTTTGGTAGACGCGGACGCAGTTTTCTGCAAAACCACACGATATGCATGCAAATGGTGCTTTTGGCAGAACGCGCGCGTGGATTTCTACCAAACGACGTGAAAAGCATGCCGATGCTGCTCTTTTTAACATCCGCACATGGATTTGTGCCAAAACGCGTTTTTAGCATGCGCATGCATCTTTTGGTAGACGCGGACGCAGTTTTCTGCAAAACCACACGATATGCATGCAAATGGTGCTTTTGGCAGAACGCGCGCGTGGATTTCTACCAAACGACGTGAAAAGCATGCCGATGCTGCTCTTTTTAGCACCCGCACATGGATTTGTGCCAAAACGCGTTTTAAGCATGCGCATGCATCTTTTGGTAGACGCGGACGCAGTTTTCTGCAAAACCACACGATATGCATGCAAATGGTGCTTTTGGCAGAACGCGCGCGTGGATTTCTACCAAACGACGTGAAAAGCATGCCGATGCTGCTCTTTTTACCATCCGCACATGGATTTGTGCCAAAACGCGTTTTTAGCATGCGCATGCATCTTTTGGTAGACGCGGACGCAGTTTTCTGCAAAACCACACGATATGCATGCAAATCGTGCTTTTGGCAGAACGCGCGCGTGGATTTCTACCAAACGACGTGAAAAGCATGCCGATGCTGCTCTTTTTAGCATCCGCACATGGATTTGTGCCAAAGCGCGTTTTAAGCATGCGCATGCATCTTTTGGTAGACGCGGACGCAGTTTTCTGCAAAACGACACGATAGGCATGCAAATGGTGCTTTTGGCAGAACGCGCGCGTGGATTTCTACCAAACAACGTGAAAAGCATGCCGATGCTGCTCTTTTTAGCACCCGCACATGGATTTGTGCCAAAACGCGTTTTAAGCATGCGCATGCATCTTTTGGTAGACGCGGACGCAGTTTTCTGCAAAACCACACGATATGCATGCAAATGGTGCTTTTGGCAGAACGCGCGCGTGGATTTCTACCAAACAACGTGAAAAGCATGCCGATGCTGCTCTTTTTAACATCCGCACATGGATTTGTGCCAAAGCGCGTTTTAAGCATGCGCATGCATCTTTTGGTAGACGCGGACGCAGTTTTCTGCAAAACCACACGATATGCATGCAAATGGTGCTTTTGGCAGAACGCGCGCGTGGATTTCTACCAAACGACGTGAAAAGCATGCCGATGCTGCTCTTTTTAACATCCGCACATGGATTTGTGCCAAAGCGCGTTTTAAGCATGCGCATGCATCTTTTGGTAGACGCGGACGCAGTTTTCTGCAAAACCACACGATATGCATGCAAATGGTGCTTTTGGCAGAACGCGCGCGTGGATTTCTACCAAACGACGTGAAAAGCATGCCGATGCTGCTCTTTTTAACATCCGCACATGGATTTGTGCCAAAACGCGTTTTTAGCATGCGCATGCATCTTTTGGTAGACGCGGACGCAGTTTTCTGCAAAACCACATGATAGGCATGCAAATGGTGCTTTTGGCAGAACGCGCGCGTGGATTTCTACCAAACAACGTGAAAAGCATGCCGATGCTGCTCTTTTTAGCACCCGCACATGGATTTGTGCCAAAACGCGTTTTTAGCATGCGCATGCATCTTTTGGTAGACGCGGACGCAGTTTTCTGCAAAACCACACGATAGGCATGCAAATGGTGCTTTTGGCAGAACGCGCGCGTGGATTTCTACCAAACAACGTGAAAAGCATGCCGATGCTGCTCTTTTTAGCACCCGCACATGGATTTGTGCCAAAACGCGTTTTAAGCATGCGCATGCATCTTTTGGTAGACGCGGACGCAGTTTTCTGCAAAACCACACGATATGCATGCAAATGGTGCTTTTGGCAGAACGCGCGCGTGGATTTCTACCAAACGACGTGAAAAGCATGCCGATGCTGCTCTTTTTACCATCCGCACATGGATTTGTGCCAAAACGCGTTTTTAGCATGCGCATGCATCTTTTGGTAGACGCGGACGCAGTTTTCTGCAAAACCACACGATATGCATGCAAATCGTGCTTTTGGCAGAACGCGCGCGTGGATTTCTACCAAACGACGTGAAAAGCATGCCGATGCTGCTCTTTTTAGCATCCGCACATGGATTTGTGCCAAAGCGCGTTTTAAGCATGCGCATGCATCTTTTGGTAGACGCGGACGCAGTTTTCTGCAAAACGACACGATAGGCATGCAAATGGTGCTTTTGGCAGAACGCGCGCGTGGATTTCTACCAAACAACGTGAAAAGCATGCCGATGCTGCTCTTTTTAGCACCCGCACATGGATTTGTGCCAAAACGCGTTTTAAGCATGCGCATGCATCTTTTGGTAGACGCGGACGCAGTTTTCTGCAAAACCACACGATATGCATGCAAATGGTGCTTTTGGCAGAACGCGCGCGTGGATTTCTACCAAACAACGTGAAAAGCATGCCGATGCTGCTCTTTTTAACATCCTCACATGGATTTGTGCCAAAGCGCGTTTTAAGCATGCGCATGCATCTTTTGGTAGACGCGGACGCAGTTTTCTGCAAAACCACACGATATGCATGCAAATGGTGCTTTTGGCAGAACGCGCGCGTGGATTTCTACCAAACGACGTGAAAAGCATGCCGATGCTGCTCTTTTTAACATCCGCACATGGATTTGTGCCAAAGCGCGTTTTAAGCATGCGCATGCATCTTTTGGTAGACGCGGACGCAGTTTTCTGCAAAACCACACGATATGCATGCAAATGGTGCTTTTGGCAGAACGCGCGCGTGGATTTCTACCAAACGACGTGAAAAGCATGCCGATGCTGCTCTTTTTAACATCCGCACATGGATTTGTGCCAAAACGCGTTTTTAGCATGCGCATGCATCTTTTGGTAGACGCGGACGCAGTTTTCTGCAAAACCACATGATAGGCATGCAAATGGTGCTTTTGGCAGAACGCGCGCGTGGATTTCTACCAAACAACGTGAAAAGCATGCCGATGCTGCTCTTTTTAGCACCCGCACATGGATTTGTGCCAAAACGCGTTTTTAGCATGCGCATGCATCTTTTGGTAGACGCGGACGCAGTTTTCTGCAAAACCACACGATAGGCATGCAAATGGTGCTTTTGGCAGAACGCGCGCGTGGATTTCTACCAAACAACGTGAAAAGCATGCCGATGCTGCTCTTTTTAACATCCGCACATGGATTTGTGCCAAAGCGCGTTTTAAGCATGCGCATGCATCTTTTGGTAGACGCGGACGCAGTTTTCTGCAAAACCACACGATATGCATGCAAATGGTGCTTTTGGCAGAACGCGCGCGTGGATTTCTACCAAACGACGTGAAAAGCATGCCGATGCTGCTCTTTTTAACATCCGCACATGGATTTGTGCCAAAACGCGTTTGTAGCATGCGCATGCATCTTTTGGTAGACGCGGACGCAGTTTTCTGCAAAACCACACGATATGCATGCAAATGGTGCTTTTGGCAGAACGCGCGCGTGGATTTCTACCAAACGACGTGAAAAGCATGCCGATGCTGCTCTTTTTAACATCCGCACATGGATTTGTGCCAAAGCGCGTTTTAAGCATGCGCATGCATCTTTTGGTAGACGCGGACGCAATTTTCTGCAAAACCACACGATATGCATGCAAATGGTGCTTTTGGCAGAACGCGCGCGTGGATTTCTACCAAACGACGTGAAAAGCATGCCGATGCTGCTCTTTTTAACATCCGCACATGGATTTGTGCCAAAACGCGTTTTTAGCATGCGCATGCATCTTTTGGTAGACGCGGACGCAGTTTTCTGCAAAACCACACGATATGCATGCAAATCGTGCTTTTGGCAGAACGCGCGCGTGGATTTCTACCAAACGACGTGAAAAGCATGCCGATGCTGCTCTTTTTAGCACCCGCACATGGATTTGTGCCAAAACGCGTTTTAAGCATGCGCATGCATCTTTTGGTAGACGCGGACGCAGTTTTCTGCAAAACCACACGATAGGCATGCAAATGGTGCTTTTGGCAAACGCGCGCGTGGATTTCTACCAAACGACGTGAAAAGCATGCCGATGCTGCTCTTTTTAACATCCGCACATGGATTTGTGCCAAAACGCGTTTTTAGCATGCGCATGCATCTTTTGGTAGACGCGGACGCAGTTTTCTGCAAAACCACACGATATGCATGCAAATCGTGCTTTTGGCAGAACGCGCGCGTGGATTTCTACCAAACGACGTGAAAAGCATGCCGATGCTACTCTTTTTAGCACCCGCACATGGATTTGTGCCAAAACGCGTTTTAAGCATGCGCATGCATCTTTTGGTAGACGCGGACGCAGTTTTCTGCAAAACCACACGATAGGCATGCAAATGGTGCTTTTGGCAGAACGCGCGCGTGGATTTCTACCAAACGACGTGAAAAGCATGCCGATGCTGCTCTTTTTAGCACCCGCACATGGATTTGTGCCAAAGCGCGTTTTAAACATGCGCATGCATCTTTTGGTAGACGCGGACGCAGTTTTCTGCAAAACAACACGATATGCATGCAAATGGTGCTTTTGGCAGAACGCGCGCGTGGATTTCTACCAAACGACGTGAAAAGCATGCCGATGCTGCTCTTTTGACCATCCGCACATGGATTTGTGCCAAAACACGTTTTTAGCATGCGCATGCATCTTTTGGTAGACGCGGACGCAGTTTTCTGCAAAACCACACGATATGCATGCAAATCGTGCTTTTGGCAGAACGCGCGCGTGGATTTCTACCAAACGACGTGAAAAGCATGCCGATGCTGCTCTTTTTAGCATCCGCACATGGATTTGTGCCAAAGCGCGTTTTAAGCATGCGCATGCATCTTTTGGTAGACGCGCACGCAGTTTTCTGCAAAACCACACGATAGGCATGCAAATGGTGCTTTTGGCAGAACGCGCGCGTGGATTTCTACCAAACAACGTGAAAAGCATGCCGATGCTGCTCTTTTTAGCACCCGCACATGGATTTGTGCCAAAACGCGTTTTAAGCATGCGCATGCATCTTTTGGTAGACGCGGACGCAGTTTTCTGCAAAACCACACGATATGCATGCAAATGGTGCTTTTGGCAGAACGCGCGCGTGGATTTCTACCAAACAACGTGAAAAGCATGCCGATGCTGCTCTTTTTAACATCCGCACATGGATTTGTGCCAAAGCGCGTTTTAAGCATGCGCATGCATCTTTTGGTAGACGCGGACGCAGTTTTCTGCAAAACCACACGATATGCATGCAAATGGTGCTTTTGGCAGAACGCGCGCGTGGATTTCTACCAAACGACGTGAAAAGCATGCCGATGCTGCTCTTTTTAACATCCGCACATGGATTTGTGCCAAAACGCGTTTTTAGCATGCGCATGCATCTTTTGGTAGACGCGGACGCAGTTTTCTGCAAAACCACACGATATGCATGCAAATGGTGCTTTTGGCAGAACGCGCGCGTGGATTTCTACCAAACGACGTGAAAAGCATGCCGATGCTGCTCTTTTTAACATCCGCACATGGATTTGTGCCAAAACGCGTTTTTAGCATGCGCATGCATCTTTTGGTAGACGCGGACGCAGTTTTCTGCAAAACCACACGATATGCATGCAAATGGTGCTTTTGGCAGAACGCGCGCGTGGATTTCTACCAAACGACGTGAAAAGCATGCCGATGCTGCTCTTTTTAGCACCCGCACATGGATTTGTGCCAAAACGCGTTTTAAGCATGCGCATGCATCTTTTGGTAGACGCGGACGCAGTTTTCTGCAAAACCACACGATATGCATGCAAATGGTGCTTTTGGCAGAACGCGCGCGTGGATTTCTACCAAACGACGTGAAAAGCATGCCGATGCTGCTCTTTTTACCATCCGCATATGGATTTGTGCCAAAACGCGTTTTTAGCATGCGCATGCATCTTTTGGTAGACGCGGACGCAGTTTTCTGCAAAACCACACGATATGCATGCAAATCGTGCTTTTGGCAGAACGCGCGCGTGGATTTCTACCAAACGACGTGAAAAGCATGCCGATGCTGCTCTTTTTAGCATCCGCACATGGATTTGTGCCAAAGCGCGTTTTAAGCATGCGCATGCATCTTTTGGTAGACGCGGACGCAGTTTTCTGCAAAACGACACGATAGGCATGCAAATGGTGCTTTTGGCAGAACGCGCGCGTGGATTTCTACCAAACAACGTGAAAAGCATGCCGATGCTGCTCTTTTTAGCACCTGCACATGGATTTGTGCCAAAACGCGTTTTAAGCATGCGCATGCATCTTTTGGTAGACGCGGACGCAGTTTTCTGCAAAACCACACGATATGCATGCAAATGGTGCTTTTGGCAGAACGCGCGCGTGGATTTCTACCAAACAACGTGAAAAGCATGCCGATGCTGCTCTTTTTAACATCCGCACATGGATTTGTGCCAAAGCGCGTTTTAAGCATGCGCATGCATCTTTTGGTAGACGCGGACGCAGTTTTCTGCAAAACCACACGATGTGCATGCAAATGGTGCTTTTGGCAGAACGCGCGCGTGGATTTCTACCAAACGACGTGAAAAGCATGCCGATGCTGCTCTTTTTAACATCCGCACATGGATTTGTGCCAAAGCGCGTTTTAAGCATGCGCATGCATCTTTTGGTAGACGCGGACGCAGTTTTCTGCAAAACCACACGATATGCATGCAAATGGTGCTTTTGGCAGAACGCGCGCGTGGATTTCTACCAAACGACGTGAAAAGCATGCCGATGCTGCTCTTTTTAACATCCGCACATGGATTTGTGCCAAAACGCGTTTTTAGCATGCGCATGCATCTTTTGGTAGACGCGGACGCAGTTTTCTGCAAAACCACATGATAGGCATGCAAATGGTGCTTTTGGCAGAACGCGCGCGTGGATTTCTACCAAACAACGTGAAAAGCATGCCGATGCTGCTCTTTTTAGCACCCGCACATGGATTTGTGCCAAAACGCGTTTTTAGCATGCGCATGCATCTTTTGGTAGACGCGGACGCAGTTTTCTGCAAAACCACACGATAGGCATGCAAATGGTGCTTTTGGCAGAACGCGCGCGTGGATTTCTACCAAACAACGTGAAAAGCATGCCGATGCTGCTCTTTTTAACATCCGCACATGGATTTGTGCCAAAGCGCGTTTTAAGCATGCGCATGCATCTTTTGGTAGACGCGGACGCAGTTTTCTGCAAAACCACACGATATGCATGCAAATGGTGCTTTTGGCAGAACGCGCGCGTGGATTTCTACCAAACGACGTGAAAAGCATGCCGATGCTGCTCTTTTTAACATCCGCACATGGATTTGTGCCAAAACGCGTTTTTAGCATGCGCATGCATCTTTTGGTAGACGCGGACGCAGCTTTCTGCAAAACCACACGATATGCATGCAAATGGTGCTTTTGGCAGAACGCGCGCGTGGATTTCTACCAAACGACGTGAAAAGCATGCCGATGCTGCTCTTTTTAACATCCGCACATGGATTTGTGCCAAAGCGCGTTTTAAGCATGCGCATGCATATTTTGGTAGACGCGGACGCAGTTTTCTGCAAAACCACACAATAGGCATGCAAATGGTGCTTTTGGCAGAACGCGCGTGTGGATTTCTACCAAACGACGTGAAAAGCATGCCGATGCTGCTCTTTTTAGCACCCGCACATGGATTTGTGCCAAAACGCGTTTTAAGCATGCGCATGCATCTTTTGGTAGACGCGGACGCAGTTTTCTGCAAAACCACACGATATGCATGCAAATGGTGCTTTTGGCAGAACGCGCGCGTGGATTTCTACCAAACGACGTGAAAAGCATGCCGATGCTGCTCTTTTTAACATCCGCACATGGATTTGTGCCAAAACGCGTTTTTAGCATGCGAATGCATCTTTTGGTAGACGCGGACGCAGTTTTCTGCAAAACCACACGATATGCATGCAAATGGTGCTTTTGGCAGAACGCGCGCGTGGATTTCTACCAAACGACGTGAAAAGCATACCGATGCTGCTCTTTTTAGCACCCGCACACGGATTTGTGCCAAAACGCGTTTTAAGCATGCGCATGCATCTTTTGGTAGACGCGGACGCAGTTTTCTGCAAAACCACACGATAGGCATGCAAATGGTGCTTTTGGCAAACGCGCGCGTGGATTTCTACCAAACGACGTGAAAAGCATGCCGATGCTGCTCTTTTTAACATCCGCACATGGATTTGTGCCAAAACGCGTTTTTAGCATGCGCATGCATCTTTTGGTAGACGCGGACGCAGTTTTCTGCAAAACCACACGATATGCATGCAAATCGTGCTTTTGGCAGAACGCGCGCGTGGATTTCTACCAAACGACGTGAAAAGCATGCCGATGCTACTCTTTTTAGCACCCGCACATGGATTTGTGCCAAAACGCGTTTTAAGCATGCGCATGCATCTTTTGGTAGACGCGGACGCAGTTTTCTGCAAAACCACACGATAGGCATGCAAATGGTGCTTTTGGCAGAACGCGCGCGTGGATTTCTACCAAACGACGTGAAAAGCATGCCGATGCTGCTCTTTTTAGCACCCGCACATGGATTTGTGCCAAAGCGCGTTTTAAACATGCGCATGCATCTTTTGGTAGACGCGGACGCAGTTTTCTGCAAAACAACACGATATGCATGCAAATGGTGCTTTTGGCAGAACGCGCGCGTGGATTTCTACCAAACGACGTGAAAAGCATGCCGATGCTGCTCTTTTGACCATCCGCACATGGATTTGTGCCAAAACGCGTTTTTAGCATGCGCATGCATCTTTTGGTAGACGCGGACGCAGTTTTCTGCAAAACCACACGATATGCATGCAAATCGTGCTTTTGGCAGAACGCGCGCGTGGATTTCTACCAAACGACGTGAAAAGCATGCCGATGCTGCTCTTTTTAGCATCCGCACATGGATTTGTGCCAAAGCGCGTTTTAAGCATGCGCATGCATCTTTTGGTAGACGCGGACGCAGTTTTCTGCAAAACCACACGATATGCATGCAAATGGTGCTTTTGGCAGAACGCGCGCGTGGATTTCTACCAAACGACGTGAAAAGCATGCCGATGCTGCTCTTTTTAACATCCGCACATGTATTTGTGCCAAAACGCGTTTTTAGCATGCGCATGCATCTTTTGGTAGACGCGGACGCAGTTTTCTGCAAAACCACACGATATGCATGCAAATGGTGCTTTTGGCAGAACGCGCGCGTGGATTTCTACCAAACGACGTGAAAAGCATGCCGATGCTGCTCTTTTTAGCACCCGCACATGGATTTGTGCCAAAACGCGTTTTAAGCATGCGCATGCATCTTTTGGTAGACGCGGACGCAGTTTTCTGCAAAACCACACGATATGCATGCAAATGGTGCTTTTGGCAGAACGCGCGCGTGGATTTCTACCAAACGACGTGAAAAGCATGCCGATGCTGCTCTTTTTACCATCCGCACATGGATTTGTGCCAAAACGCGTTTTTAGCATGGGCATGCATCTTTTGGCAGACGCGGACGCAGTTTTCTGCAAAACCACACGATATGCATGCAAATCGTGCTTTTGGCAGAACGCGCGCGTGGATTTCTACCAAACGACGTGAAAAGCATGCCGATGCTGCTCTTTTTAGCATCCGCACATGGATTTGTGCCAAAGCGCGTTTTAAGCATGCGCATGCATCTTTTGGTAGACGCGGACGCAGTTTTCTGCAAAACGACACGATAGGCATGCAAATGGTGCTTTTGGCAGAACGCGCGCGTGGATTTCTACCAAACAACGTGAAAAGCATGCCGATGCTGCTCTTTTTAGCACCTGCACATGGATTTGTGCCAAAACGCGTTTTAAGCATGCGCATGCATCTTTTGGTAGACGCGGACGCAGTTTTCTGCAAAACCACACGATATGCATGCAAATGGTGCTTTTGGCAGAACGCGCGCGTGGATTTCTACCAAACAACGTGAAAAGCATGCCGATGCTGCTCTTTTTAACATCCGCACATGGATTTGTGCCAAAGCGCGTTTTAAGCATGCGCATGCATCTTTGGTAGACGCGGACGCAGTTTTCTGCAAAACCACACGATATGCATGCAAATGGTGCTTTTGGCAGAACGCGCGCGTGGATTTCTACCAAACGACGTGAAAAGCATGCCGATGCTGCTCTTTTTAACATCCGCACATGGATTTGTGCCAAAGCGCGTTTTAAGCATGCGCATGCATCTTTTGGTAGACGCGGACGCAGTTTTCTGCAAAACCACACGATATGCATGCAAATGGTGCTTTTGGCAGAACGCGCGCGTGGATTTCTACCAAACGACGTGAAAAGCATGCCGATGCTGCTCTTTTTAACATCCGCACATGGATTTGTGCCAAAACGCGTTTTTAGCATGCGCATGCATCTTTTGGTAGACGCGGACGCAGTTTTCTGCAAAACCACATGATAGGCATGCAAATGGTGCTTTTGGCAGAACGCGCGCGTGGATTTCTACCAAACAACGTGAAAAGCATGCCGATGCTGCTCTTTTTAGCACCCGCACATGGATTTGTGCCAAAACGCGTTTTTAGCATGCGCATGCATCTTTTGGTAGACGCGGACGCAGTTTTCTGCAAAACCACACGATAGGCATGCAAATGGTGCTTTTGGCAGAACGCGCGCGTGGATTTCTACCAAACAACGTGAAAAGCATGCCGATGCTGCTCTTTTTAACATCCGCACATGGATTTGTGCCAAAGCGCGTTTTAAGCATGCGCATGCATCTTTTGGTAGACGCGGACGCAGTTTTCTGCAAAACCACACCATATGCATGCAAATGGTGCTTTTGGCAGAACGCGCGCGTGGATTTCTACCAAACGACGTGAAAAGCATGCCGATGCTGCTCTTTTTAACATCCGCACATGGATTTGTGCCAAAACGCGTTTTTAGCATGCGCATGCATCTTTTGGTAGACGCGGACGCAGTTTTCTGCAAAACCACACGATATGCATGCAAATGGTGCTTTTGGCAGAACGCGCGCGTGGATTTCTACCAAACGACGTGAAAAGCATGCCGATGCTGCTCTTTTTAACATCCGCACATGGATTTGTGCCAAAGCGCGTTTAAGCATGCGCATGCATATTTTGGTAGACGCGGACGCAGTTTTCTGCAAAACCACACAATAGGCATGCAAATGGTGCTTTTGGCAGAAACGCGCGTGTGGATTTCTACCAAACGACGTGAAAAGCATGCCGATGCTGCTCTTTTTAGCACCCGCACATGGATTTGTGCCAAAACGCGTTTTAAGCATGCGCATGCATCTTTTTGGTAGACGCGGACGCAGTTTTCTGCAAAACCACACGATATGCATGCAAATGGTGCTTTTGGCAGAACGCGCGCGTGGATTTCTACCAAACGACGTGAAAAGCATGCCGATGCTGCTCTTTTTAACATCCGCACATGGATTTGTGCCAAAACGCGTTTTTAGCATGCGCATGCATCTTTTGGTAGACGCGGACGCAGTTTTCTGCAAAACCACACGATATGCATGCAAATCGTGCTTTTGGCAGAACGCGCGCGTGGATTTCTACCAAACGACGTGAAAAGCATGCCGATGCTGCTCTTTTAGCACCCGCACATGGATTTGTGCCAAAACGCGTTTTAAGCATGCGCATGCATCTTTGGTAGACGCGGACGCAGTTTTCTGCAAAACCACACGATAGGCATGCAAATGGTGCTTTTGGCAAACGCGCGCGTGGATTTCTACCAAACGACGTGAAAAGCATGCCGATGCTGCTCTTTTAACATCCGCACATGGATTTGTGCCAAAACGCGTTTTTAGCATGCGCATGCATCTTTTGGTAGACGCGGACGCAGTTTTTCTGCAAAACCACACGATATGCATGCAAATCGTGCTTTTGGCAGAACGCGCGCGTGGATTTCTACCAAACGACGTGAAAAGCATGCCGATGCTACTCTTTTTAGCACCCGCACATGGATTTGTGCCAAAACGCGTTTTAAGCATGCGCATGCATCTTTTGGCAGACGCGGACGCAGTTTTCTGCAAAACCACACGATAGGCATGCAAATGGTGCTTTTGGCAGAACGCGCGCGTGGATTTCTACCAAACGACGTGAAAAGCATGCCGATGCTGCTCTTTTTAGCACCCGCACATGGATTTGTGCCAAAGCGCGTTTTAAACATGCGCATGCATCTTTTGGTAGACGCGGACGCAGTTTTCTGCAAAACAACACGATATTCATGCAAATGGTGCTTTTGGCAGAACGCGCGCGTGGATTTCTACAAACGACGTGAAAAGCATGCCGATGCTGCTCGTTTGACCATCCGCACATGGATTTGTGCCAAAACGCGTT
>NW_027460776.1:0-31525 GCF_050947875.1 Dermacentor variabilis | reverse complement strand
GACATGCGCATTTGGAAACTTTGTGCCTTCAGCTTTTCTTACTCTTCTACGATCGTGTTTTCAGCCGTTTTTTGAAAAGCATGCAAGGCCGTAAGTCAAATTTATGCTTCCTAGAGTTGCTAGAATACAGCTTTCTCTCTCATATGCAACGGAGTATACAGGAATCGGCCCAGCGAATATCCAAGAGAGAATTTCTGCGTTTTATATTTATTGGAGCAGAAAACTCAAGAATGGGTCGAGCTGACCCTAGCTAAAGCTTTCTCCGAGGCAATCATTCATATCCCTTGAGTATATCGACTGCGATGGTGATCTTCTCAACTATTCTAGTACTAAAAAGATATGTTCGCTCGACAGGTATTCACTTGTGTGGGTCCGGCAGTAGTATGGCGTGCAACCGTGGCAGCTTGTTTCGGCGGATTTCATTTTGTTGCAGGCGTCGGTTAACATTATCACTTCGCATTCTTAACATTTTTTGCAGAGGTCCAAGCAACTAGGCGGCTAGCTCGATATTTTGTTCAAGTGTTCTCAAGTTTCTCGGCCTGCGCTCGACCGCAGAATCTGCTCGCCTGCCTACGCGTCTCTTCTGAGCAGACTGGGTTAGGTGCGCCACTGTGCTTAGGTGTCCGTTGCGTTCCCATGTGAGGATATGAAAAAGCCCTCGGCAACGTCCTTCAGTGGGTTCAGCGACGGCTTTACGCGCCACTGCTACTCTTTGTTTGCAAAGAGAAACATTTGTAATTGCCGTAGCTGTGGCAGAGTAACTGCTACATTTTTCAGGTAAACACCACAAATTGTTAAATGCTTAAGAAGAGATGACCGCTTACTGTGTTGCTGGTGGACCTCGCAAATGTTTTCTTGTAACTTCCGGGTATCGGGTGATGTTGTGACAGTCTGGGCTTATCAATAAATGCTTTTACTTCACTGGTAGGTCAAGGCGGTATTATTCAGGAAGATCGAGCGCTAACGTGACTACATTTCATGAACAAATAACTTAATTATAATCCATCGTCAGTGGGAGTGCGGAACATTCTACCGAAACAAGCCTTTGAATTCAGGAAGTATTTGTCCAATGGTCCAGGAAGTAGCGAAGTTACCTGACAGCAAAACAATAAGTTAGAAAACGAATTCCGAAGAAACAACTGTAATCGGATGTTCTGAACCCAGATTTGAAATCTCTCATCAAATACGCGAATCTATCAATAAATGATTTCCCACTTAATTAGAAGTGCAGTGTGACAAGGTTGAGTGCTTAGACAGGCTTAGTGCGCGCAAAGATAGAAAACTATTATGTTGAAACTTGACTACACAACAAAGTTGATATATTAGGGAAAGCTCGGAAGCTTTAAGGCACTGATGTACTCAAAAGCACATACTTCTATGTGAATCTGGCATAATTGCGAAGAGCTGTGGCAGTGTTATGTCCAGCTCAGGAAAGAAGCCAGCAGCACGCGGCTACAGCATGACGAGCTTCTAATCGATATGGTTAGATATCTGTGAAATGGTAGAAAATCCCGCCACGGTGGCTTAGTGGCTGCAGGGTTGCACTGCTAAGCACGAGGTAGAGGGATCTAATCGCGGTCGTGGTGGCTGCATTTCGATAGGGGCGAAACGCATGAATGAGCGTGTCCCGTGCATTGGGGGCATGTTAAAGATCCCCAGGTTGTCAGAATGAATCCGGAGCCCCACACTACAGCTTGCCTCATAATCAAATAGTGGTGTTGGCACGTAAAACCCCAGAATTCAAGTAAAATATTAAGAAGAAATCGACAGTAAAAGCCTCCTAGAAATCGTAAGTGCGAGGAAGAGACTGATTTTCTTAGGAGTATTCATTAACGCATGCAGTGCACTGAATAAGGAAACTTCACTTGATTGACTCCGGAAATGCTATATCAGAACAACGGTTTATGTACCGTAGCCTGGATAAATAGATCAAACAATTGCTAATGACGAGTTTATGCCGCTGGGTTACTTGGTGGTAAGATTCCAGACGATAATGTTACAGGTCAACGATGGTGCTTGTAGTGTTCATTAAGTACGACATCAAGTTTTTATACGGTTCCTTAACTACTTGACACCAAATATGTGTGGTGCAAGATGAAGAGCAGCAGTACAGTGCTGGTTACTCATGTACTCTATCGGTACCCTGTATTAATAGAAATATCCTCACTGCTGTTAGTCGCGTCAGGAATGCCTGCTCTGCAGTAATTTAGCTGGGTGTTTCATTTACTCTGGCGCAATTTGTAGAAGATATTACTCACGAATCTCTCATTGTTGAATTTCCCTTCTTAAAGCGCCCCTCACTAGGTCGGGTCATTTTGAGCTGACAAGCGCAGAGCATACACTGAGCGATAACGATAGTGTCTGCAATATTACATCGCTACACACCGCGGAGAGACCTGAAATTTCAAACCGAACACCATTTTCCCTTCTCCTCGTGGCCGCCGCGCTCCAAGCCTGACGGTGACCTAGTCGTGCCCCTGCGCCTACGTAGTTGTGTTCGCAGTGTGACGTCACTCGTGGTGACAAGTGGCTTCGAAAATTATTCTAGATAACATCTGATATCTGTGCGATGCGATCTGTTGCTCGAATTGACGAATTGAAGTTTAGAGAAATAATAAAACACACAAAGCGAATGTCTGCGTCTTCTTTATTTTACTTCACACCGAATAAAGGAAGAAAGAGATGTATATCCGCTTCGTCTGCTTGTTCCAACGGTCGTGCGGTCACGTGCGTAAGTACCGAAATTATGCCATTTTCTACCGTGCTCCAGCGCGTGATTATGCTCTGCAATCCGCTTGTTCTGCCTCAATATCCTGTAGCACTGAGTTATACCGCTAGTCTTGTTTCCTTGTGTACAGCGCGCAAAGTCGTGCGCTGCGCGAACAATACAACAGCTCGCGTGCGACGCCGTCAGCGGAAATGCGTAGCGCCGGCGAAAAAAAGCGAGGAGCAAAAAGATGAAGGCGGGGCCAGCGACGTATGCTTCACACGAACCTACAGGTCCGGTATGCGAGAACGCAGGGAAGCTATATCGCGTGCGAAGGCTAGACGGAGCGAGTGGAGAGAGTGTCTTGATTGGCAGTGGAGCCCGCCTGCTGAAATCATGGGTTCGCGGCACTGAAAGTTCTCTATCTCGGCTATTAATGAGCCGATTTGAAACATTTTTTGTGGCATAACGCTCCCTAGAGGACACGTAACAATTTGCTATGGGGCCTGGTGAGGAGCCCTTTAATGAGCAGATTTGGTAATGCATGCCGAAACCACTGCCATATTCGGTTGTGACTTCCGTATGCGGTAGAACATTTTACAGTGAAGCTTTCCTGGCCTCTTCCTTCAACCTTTCCCGTGCTGCGGCTGCCGTTATTGTGGCTGTCTGGCACGCCGCGTGGGGGGGTGGTTCAGAGCGTGCATATACATGGAAGGAGCGTGGCAGAAAGGAAACGCGGCACAATAAACTCAATTGGAGGTTTTATCGCGTCGCATTTGCACAATGCCCTTTCGAACTCCACAGGTGTCGCCGCATTAACCTCTTGACAGCTGTAATTATCTGTGAGCCCCTCTCCCACCCTCATCACACCCAAAGACGTTGCAGAAACTGCAGCGCTAACCCTTCTACTCACGTGCAAGTCAAGAGGGGAGGCGGATATAATGGTAGAGAGAAGTTAGGGAGAGGAGGCGGATAATGGGTTGAACCGACGCCGTCGTGAAACGAGTGAATAACAGCCTTGCCACTTTCCCCTGGTAGTTCCCATATAGGAAAGGGTGAGGGGGCACGGCGGGAGAAAGAGAGCACGACAGCGGTTGCGGGAAAACTGAAGGTGCGGTACACTACATTTCTGCCATTTCTGAAAAATAAACACCATACCATTTTGACACGCGGGGCATTACGGAAGCGGTCGCACGTCAAATCTTCTTTTCTGTTCCCGCTGCGGTAGCGCTGCGGCTATGAAATTTCAAGATGTCGCGGGTTCGATCCCGACCACGGCAACCGCCTTTCGACGGGAGCAAAATAAAAAGAACGCTCCTGTACTTATATTTAGGTGGACGTTGAAGAATGCTAAGGTGTCGAAATCAGTCCGGAGTACTCCCCTACAGCGTGCCTCATAATTTTATGGTAGTTTCGGGATGTATAGCCCCATAATTTTATTAAAGTTTAACGCTTCTCAGAGGTTGAGCATTGTTATTGCTATGTCAGGCAATGACAATACTCAACCCTCTTAGAGTTTATGAACAATGGTGCATAACGCCTCGAGCAAACACATCTCCCGGTGTGTTCTGTGTACTGTGCAGACAATCAACAGTGGTGCATGCAAGGTAACGTTTAACATCAACTCTCCAGTCTCGTATTGGACTAAGCGTCGATGAAATTAAACAATCGATGTCGACATCACCACTCATTATCGTCAGTCAACGCAAACAGAAGAGAAAGCTTTGCTTACATCGATTCTCACAGTGCACGAGGTCCGCCTAATTTTTATTCCCTTTTAGATTTGCTTCTATCATCAGGGCCCCTGTGAGTTATTCGCATAGATAAGCCTACTCGCGTACAGATTCAGTGAGGTAGTTGCTGCCAAACTGAACCCTTCCGTGACTGAAAGACGACAGTTACACAACCTCGTACCTGATTTTGCGGAGTGTTTCTCCATTTCCTCAAAGGTGTGGAGTACGACGATTGTAAAACACCGAAATATAACAGAGGAGACAATAGGCCATTTCGGCGCAACTGTAACGAGCTTTGCCAAAGGAATAATGAAAAGAACCAGGTAGCGAGAAGCTCGAGGACGACAAAGTCACGTTACTTTACGATGGGGCGTCCGAATGTTCCCGGATTTGTTGTACAGAACAGCTCATTGTTATCATAAATAGGTCTATGCCTAGCGGCCTTGGAAGTAGTTCCCGTGGAACTAAATGTATCTAGTGCTACGCGTTCGCCAGTCTTCGAACACTTTGACGCCGTCATTTCCCGTGACGCTGTCGATGACCTTCTGTGTTCCTTGTCGATGTTCATGGTGTCCGAGCGACGCCCTTTGAGCGTTAACTTCATTTGCGGAAACAGAACACAGTCGGGGGAGGTAAGGTTTGGCAAGTGTAGAGGATGGGGAACGATTTAATGCTATTCTTTCAAAATATCAGCGGTCGTGAGGGAAGTGTTAGCGGGTGCGTTATTATGATGCAACTGCCAGGTTTCGTTTGGGCTACGTTCAGGTCTCTTCCGGTGGACATCGTTTTGCAGGAGTTCTCGAATGCCGCAGTAGAAATCTGAATTATCATTCTGCTCGTTGGGAACTAATTGCCTGTGGACGAGCACTTTTGCGTTGAATAAAACGGTGAGCATGGTTGTGGTAGCACTCCTCAGGTGTCGTCCGCTTTGTATCAGTGAACTCGGGCTCTTCCATTGGGAAGATTGCTCCTTCATTTCGGGGTCGTACGCATAAACCCGCGATTCATCAGGAGTGATGACTGTTACTGAAGGTTGCGTCTGCACGTGCAGTGGCATGAAGATCTACGCACAGATCAGCACGCCGTTGCTTCTGGCCTGCCGTGAAGACTCGGGGAATGAACTTCGCGGCGAAGCGCTGCATTTGCAGATGTTCAGTGAAAACTGCTTGGAACTGCGCATGACCTATAATAGCATTTGACACAGTTCCTCAATGGTTCAGCGAAGATCTTTTTGAGTCATTTCTACAATTTTCGCCACATTCTCCACTGTAGTGTTGGCTCACCGCCGTTGCGAACGCTCGCCGTCTTCCACTGAGGTTAGACTGGCCTTTAACCAATAATTCCACACTAAACATTGACTGCGTCCCATAGGAGCAAAACCGTTTCTGTTGCCCGTTCATTTCCCAAAACGCCGATGGTTTCTGACAATTTATCGCTGTAGCGTGCGCTGCCGGTGAATGAATTCTCCTGTCACGCTGTTACTTGGTCAGTCTCAGTCATCTGCGTCACTCGTGTGATATGCGTGCAGCTATATTCAACAGTACAATGGCGTGCTTTATAACTTCCCACTAATGACACGGGTCCGGGAATATTCGGGCAACACCTCGCATATGGCAAGAACTATTAAGTTTAATCTAACGAACGCACAGAGTATCAGTCAGACGCCTTCACCAAGACGACGTCTTCGTTGTCGTCAACACCCAGTTCACTTTGTCGTCCTCAGCTTCCGCAAAAAAGCGGCAAAACCACTTCACAGCCAACTGTTATCCACGTGCCATTTCCCCCTTCCAGAAACATCGTCTCAGTGCTTCAAACGTGAAATAGAGGAAAAAAAAAATACAAAGCACCACACACCATAAATCTCATACAGTTTCTATGGTAAAACTAACGAAGGTTGTGAAGAGGAAAGGGTCACATAAAGGGGTAGGGATGGTTGATTTACTTGTTTAATCGATTAATCATTCATCATTTTAGCCTTCCATAGATGAATTGCTTTCGATACAGGTTTTTGTTCGATTAGTTGATTAATCAAAAGTTTGGCCGGTCACTATTATAAACGGCTAAATACAGTTACATATTGTAGGACCATATTTTAGTTTGAGCGGTTGAACCAAGATTGAAGGAAGTGTACAAACGTTTGACAAATGATAATATTTCACTTGATAAAGACTAAATATAGTTAGCACTAGTGGCGCTTGGAAAGAGAAACAATATGTTTTATGCAATGGCACTTCGTGCAAAATTAAATAAGATGCACTACACTAGTGAGCCCCTGAACATTACAGTTAAACAAGAAAAAAAAACGGCAGAAGGGAAAGGTGAAGACCAACTGAAGTATGCAAAAAATTGCAATATGCTAAGGGTATAAGGAAATTACTGGTTTAGGACTTTTAACCACATGCTCTTTTCTACAGAGCGAAGGAATGTCAATTGGTTGGGAGGCTTGGGCGAAACCGTCCCCTTCTTTGAATGGCCACACAACAGCATGCGAGAATGGATTATCGGACGCTATACATCTGCTGGAATTGACATGCACTCCATGGCTATACGAAACACATGCTCCAAACCGGAGCGCATGCTGTGCTACGTCTTTAATGGACTCGATCATGGACCAACGATAAACGACTGCATTGATATACTATGCCTTCAATTGCGAGGGCATTTCAAGCCTCTGGATTTGGGTGGCGTGGTGGAGTGTGCGGTGTGGGGGAAGATAGAAGACCGGAAGAGTTGTCGACGATTCGCTCTACCAGAGCCGCACCGTCGCTGCTCGTGGGCCGGCATTCCGGTACGTTTTCAAAATTTTCACGTCACTCCTATCAAACTCTAGAAAACGATTGATCGAACAGGTATAACCGGTTAGGTGGAATAAATGACAGGTGGACATCGATGAAGATTAATTGTTTCGTGGGATTCATTTTATCGATCAATCAGTCATCGATATTACCAAACCTAAAGCGGGGATTAGGGCGAGTGGATATGAGAACTGACTCGTGAAGGCGGTGGTACGGTTTCATCCAGGAATTATTGACAATTTCCGTCTGCTGCGTGCGACTGAACAAGTCGTGGGAGAACTCCGTAGTTGACCTTGCTGAGGCGACGCAGGACTCTGTAGGGAGCGAAGTAGCAATGCACTAACTTTTCCGACCGGCCGCGTTCACAAACTGGGGTACATACCTAAACTTGATCACTGGGTTGGTAGGTAACCTAGCGTGGCGAGCGTTGTACCATTGAGAGGCTATGTATTCACGATTATAAATTTTCTCACGGGCAATCTTGAGAGCTGCGTCTGCGAGCCGGGTAAATTCATCCGCGTCTATAGTAAAGTCATAATACTCGCGTAGGAGCATGATGTTAGTCATGGTTGTTGCCTCACGGCTGTGGAGAATCGGAAGAGCGAACTCAGTAGGTTCTTGAACAGCAGTGCTGTATGCGAATGTAACGAAAGGCGAAACATCGTCCCAGTTCCTGTGGTCACTGTCGACACACATGGAAAGCATACCAGCGATTGCCTCATTTAGTCTATCCGTAATGCTGTTGGTATGAGGATGGCAAGAAATGCTCGGCGATGAGCTGCTGCACTAAGCGTCATGACGTCTCGCATCACATGTGTTGTGAAAGCTGTACCAGGATATGTTATGACTACTGCTGGGCCACCATGATGGAGGACAATGTTCTGGGTGAAAAATTGTGCAACAACACTGGCAGTGGCTCGACGAAGGGCTGTAACATTACAGTATTGTGTAAGATAACCAGTAGCAACAACGATGTAACGGTTTTCAGCAAACAATTTAGGGAAGGGCCCAAGCAAGTCGGCCATGGTTGCGTTGGCGGGATAACAGGTTTCAGAAACCGGCTGGCCGTTCAAGTGGAAGCTTTCGGCGCTGGCAATAGCTGCACGCTTTGCCCTAATGCTTCATTTTCTGGGCGAGTTAAAGCGAGTAGCTTTGATGAATTCGGGCCAAGGCACGCGCGAATCCTAAATGCCATGAAGAGGGCTCATCGTGGCAGGCGGACAAAATATCGGAACGCAGCGCAGACACAACTAATTCCAGGAGATGTCCGCTCTCTAATCAGTAGTTCTGTCTGCACAAGGAATTGCTGCTGCTACAGAACGAAGATGTTGAACGCGCGGATGTCCACAGACGATGCGAACTCCTGCGTTCAAGATATTTGATAACTTGGCCGAGTTCTAAATCATCCAACTGCTGCTGAGCCAAGTCAGATATATTGAGAGCGCAAGGGAGAAGATCTTCGTCGTCGGTATCGCTTGAATCCGTTTCAAGTGGAGCGCGCGAAATACAGTGAGCATTAATATACGTCCGGTCAGGCTTGTAGACGAACGTTACGTGAAATTTTTGAAGAAGGCTTCACATGGTGAGGCGGCCTGGAGGGTCCTTGAGACTGGATAGTCAGCAAAGGGCATGATGGGCGCTAACAACTCTGAAGGGCCGGCCGTATAACTATGGCCGGAACTTGAATATCGCCCAGACGACAATTAAACAATTCTCAGTGGTAGAGTACTTCGTTTCTACAAATGTTAAAATCCGCCTAACGTAAGCAATGGCACGTTAAACGCCGCCTTAGCCCTGCACAAGGTATAAGTTTATTTTTCGGGTTCAACTGGAGGGTTTTCTTGAAAAAAGCTACCCGCGCAGGTTGACTGTGTCCAGAAAACACCTACACGCCGTAGGTCAGTGGGGGCATCCCAGTTTAAATAACACGAAAGACATACTTCAAGTATCTCGTCCACTTCAACTATATATATTTGATGATCTTCAAAGCCAAGCATGCAGTGCGGTATCATTGGTTTGTTTCTTGAACGAAATATTATAACCTTGGACGTTGTAGGATTTCTTTTTAACTTATTCATCCTTCACCACCTAGACAATTTAGTTAGTAGGTCATAACATTTTACCATTAAATTGTTAAGGTTAGGGCCTGCAAGACTTAGTGTGCCATCATCTGCGTATATCGAAAAATCAATTCAAGGATCTATACTCACAATATAATTTATGTGCGTATTGAACAAAAGAGTCCCAATGCGCTCACTTGTGGGACACCACAACTGACAGCAAAAGGGATGAAAGTTTTTTGGAGATATCCTTGAAGCAATGTGAATGGTCTACGACGGATTCCGTACATTTTAAGTTTGTTAACAAGAATCATGATTTAAGAAGTCAAAAGCCTTACTAAAATCAAGGAACAGGCCGCCCATATACAAATACTCCTTAATATTGTTCAAAGTAATTTCCTTCTACGTTAATATTGCTGTTTCTGTATATTTACTTGTCCGGAAACTAAATTGTGACTCAGATAGTACCTTATGCTTGTCAAAAAAGAAATTAGTTTTGAGAGACCTTTGGAAAACACAGGGAGTAGTGAAATCGGCCTATAATTTGCTGGTACATTTCGGTTGCCCCATTTAAAAATGAGATACTGTTGCAGTTTTCATTGCGTGGGGGAAAACCCCGCACTCAAATGCAAGATTGTAGATGTGTGAAATCAAGAGACAAATTATGGGTAACACGTATTTCGATGGTTTCATCTGCATGCTGTTGATATCTAAGGCTTTGCTGTTACTAAGTCTCATGTACACGTTATCAACTTCATTTGCATCAGTAGGCTCGAAAAATATTGTCTCACTAAGCTGACTAGAATAAGTGGAGATTGTAGTTTCCTAAGGTTTTGAAATGAAAAAATGTTATTAAGAAAATGTTTGTTAAAGTATACCGCAAGTGCCCTCTCTTTTATTTCGTTGCCATTTACTAGCATAGATTTTGTGACAGAGTTATTCGCACGGCGACCTAGGACATCGTTTAAAGCTTTCGAGGCAGTATCTGGTCTCCTTGAACTGATGGTAGAAAAGAGCTCCTCATAATATGATCTTTTAGCTTTCCGTAGCTTGGAGTTTAATCGGTTTCTTAACTTTTTAAAGGGAAGGAGTGTATCCTGTGCACGTGTTCGAAGGAATGTTTGACAGAGACGATTTTTGTCCTTTATCATTTTCAAAAGTTATCTTGTTACGCATGGTTTTCTTATCTTTTCCGGATTATTTTTCGTGTGCGTTTCCAGTGCAAAGTGCTTCGAACAGAAACGAAGGAAATTGTGAAAAAAGAGGTCGTATGCATCATTGACATTTGTTTTCTGCAGTACACAGGACCAGTCGAAGTTCATAATGCCGTGTTGAAATGCTCCCAAAGAGGCATCTGTTATCCTCTGCACAATAATACACTCTTTCATGTTGTTTTTTTCAGCATGCTCATTCCGAAAGACGACAAATACCGGACAGTGATTGCTGACATTAGAAGGGATTGTACCACGAGAGATCACACTCGTTTCAATATTCGTAATTATTAGATCTAGTACCGTTGCAGTAGTGCATGTGACTCGTGATGCTGTTTCTATTAAGTTGACAAATCCACAGGCGAGAATCTTCATCTTGAAATCATGTACAGTAGCGTTATGGTCAAGAACATTAATATTAAAATCAGCACTGCACAAAAACGAACGTTCATTTAGTGACGCGCATTCTAGAATCTGGTGAAATAATGCTTAAAATTTTTCGTGTTACCATTTGGGGGCGGTATACCACAAAATGATTTGATTTGAATTTTTTAAAGTTAGCACTTGATATTAATCCGCAACGTCACTAAGATTAAGCAGAAAGTGACACTTTTTGCATGCGAGAGTATAGATAACGACACCGCTACCACTTGTTAGGTCTGTTAAGAGAAAAACATTTCGCATCTTGCTATGAAATTGATACCACGTTTCAGTGAACATAAAAACCGTAATTTCGAAACAAAAATTGTTTTAGAAGCCGAACGATATCGTCTTGCTTGTTACCTACCGAGTGGGCGTTAAGGTGCAAAGCGGTTTCACAGTTCTGGGGCCCTATTACGTAAAACTATTCAAATATGTTTTTATTCCAATCTCCTAACGTCAAACTTGCGTAACCGCCGACGCAAGCATCAGGCGGTCACCCGCAGGATTGTCTGAACAGACCAATCAAACGCTCTCCTCGTTCATAGATAACCTTTGTATGCTTGAAAAACGAATAACATTGCCCAGACTGAGTGGTTTGCCTTATCTAATTTGCTCACAGGAGGCGAGCAACACGCTGAAGTGCAGAGGGGTTCAACGGGGCCGAGTCACAGCACTAGAAATCGATAACAGGATGAAGAGGGTGGTGCCGGCGTTCGCTATTGGTCAGCTTTCCCTTGCTTAGCTTGCGGTAGCTGGTCAAAAATCACGGCGGCATGCAATTAAAAACGACGCTAGAACAGATGCTCAGCAAAGAACAGTAGGCAGAACGAGGTTGTAAACGTGCCGAAAGTGCTCGAAAACTTTACACGGCCACGCGAAAGGTTTTATTACACGCAAATAAGCCCATGCTCTCCAGCAGGTGCTAGTAGCCAGTGCCTGAGCGATTGGCGGTAGCCATCTGTTATTCCTTCCGGAGCGGGACAGCCTGCGGCTATTAAGAAGAACATTAAGTTTTGTTGGGCATATAATGAACCTTCAGCGCGTACACGTCAGTTCGATGCGGAGAGTTTTTGCGGTTTTGTGACGTCGCGTGACAGGCAGGTAAAGTGGGTGCAGCCCGAAAACTTTTGAGAAATAGCGGAGGGCTAATGGCGAAAAGGCGTCGAATCAGAAATAACTATTCTTCTTTTGCTCAGTGAAATCATGCATAGTCAGTGTGTACACGTCATACCAGAGGGGAAGCTATCGCCGTTTTCGTGACGTCGCGTGACAGACAGGTTAGATGGGGGTGGTCCAAAAAGTTGTTGGCCAATCGGGGAGGGCTGATTGCAGAATTGGAAAAGAAAGGTTTGCAATAGTTTCACATTATAGCGCCCTTGGTTTGGGTCAATCGGTCTTGCCCTGCACGAAGCCCGATTTTGCTAGCATCAGTGTGCTGTTCAGTGCCTCGGCATCTGCGTTAAAGTGTCCAAGCAAGGGCGGTGTCTGGAAGCGCCGCTGAAGCTCGGAGAAGGCGTCTCTCTGCTGCAGACCCAAAACAAACGAGATGCCTTCATTTTCTTGCTTGAAGATGTTAAATCGTGGCTAGCGTAAGAAATAGCACGTTCAATACCATGTTTCCCCTGCACGGGGTATGGACCAAGACAGATTACGCTAGCATCAGTGTGCAGTTCAGTGTCACCATCTTCATCAAAGTGTACAAGTAAGCGTGGGGTTTGGAGACACTGCTGAAGCTGAGACAGAACATCTCCCTGCTGCGGACTCCAAACAAATGGGATTCTGCCTTTGCTAAATGGGTCAAGGGTTCTGCTGCTTTGGATAATATCTTTACAAAGTGTCTATAGTATGCACAGATGCCAAAGAAACTGCGGACATCTCTTTTGTTTGCTAGTAGTGGAATGTGGCAAGAGCCATAATTTTTACGCGGCCTGGCTGAACACCATCGCGGCTTACAACGCCGCCGAGGAATTTTCGCTGTCAATTACTGAAATCACATTTATCAGATTTTAATGATATGCCTAAGAATAAATTGCAAGAAACATGGACTGAAGTTGCTGAAAGTGTTACTCAAATGTCTTAAAAAACAACGACGTCGTCTAAATAGAGATGACATCATTCCTACTTAAGACATGACACCATGATGCACATCATCCTTCTAAAGGCCATGGTAGTTGAGCATAATCCCGAGGACTGCACCTTAAGTTCGTACAAGCCGCCAGGAGTTACTAACACACTCGTTTCGTCATCCCGTTCATCAGCTTCGATCTGCCAGTATCCGCTTCATAAATACATTCAGCAAACATATCGGACCTGTCGAAGTCGCTCTCAAGAGTCTTATATGCAGGGAAGAAGGCAGCTAACTTTTTTCGTCACCTTGTTGTTTGCGGTAATCCACAAAAAACCAAAGGATGCCGGAGGCCCACGGGCCGGTTGCGAGCTTAATTACGTCGTCGCTGAGTATTCGCTTTACTTGACAACAGATCGCCTCTTGCTCCTTTTGTGACTGTCCATTTGTGACAGACGCACGTACTGCTCAGTCGGTTTCCTATTAGTACGGTGCTTCGCGCTGAGGGTCTATTTTACTTTCGACCTGGGTGCAAAGCTGTCACTAAACATGCATATAATACTGCGTATGCGTTCTTTCTGTGTGGGTGAGCGCTCAGGATTTCTATTGATTGTAATGAAAACCTCGGTGTTACGCTTCATGGCTACAGAAAGCTCAGCAGGCGTGGTACTTATTGCTTACCCACGCTTTCAAAGAGAGCAATGGCCTTTAGCTTTACCATGTATTGTACCCGCCACTACTTTGGTATCGAAAACATCAGTCATGCTGCGGTTCAGCTCAATATTGCAGCGGGTGACGCTGACTGGCCGAGCCAAGAACACCGATTCGGCTACTCTTATGGTAACCATCGCTTTCAAAATTAATAAACATACTAATTCATCGCCGGACTGTCATAATGTCGTCAGCAAAACGACTTGCTGCCTTGGCGGTGTTACTGTCTTGAATACTGGGCGCTTAGTCGCCGAAAAACGTTAACAGCTCCCGAAAATGGATGAAAGCTCCGTGCTCGCGAAGAAAATCCTTCGCAAGGATCAGTTTTCGGGAGCACTCGAGCAACACGATGAGAGAGGCAACGCGCGCTGACTGACGAATTTGGAGTCCGGCCGAGCCGGGTAGCGCAGCGGTGGCGTGGAGGTAGAGCATCCGCCTCGAGTGCAAGAGGACCGTGGTTCGAATACCGGTGCGGCGCAATTTTACACCGGATAAAAGAAAATCCGTGTTTTGATAAAATTGCTAAACAGGCCTGGAGTGCGGCCTGATCCCGGTGAACAGAAGCGGTAACGCACTCCCTCATCAGAGCAGGATTGCCCACCCTGGTGCAGCACTTGTAAACAACCTCCTACATGAATACAACAATCAAACCCCGGCAATCAGACCGTAGCAGCTGCGAATCAACTGACCACGGCGGCTGTCAAACCTGTGACGCAGCAGGCGGTGATAAGAATCTCTGGGTCCCGACAGGCCGCCATTGGAATCTGAACCTGGCAACGTTCAACGCGACAACGTTATCTAGTGAGGGGAGTCTAGCAGTGCTATTGGAGGAATTAGAGAGCAGTAAATTGGATATAATAGGGCTCAGTTAGCTTGGGAGGACAAAAGAAGCATATAAAGTGCTAAAAAGCGGGATCGTCTAGTGCTACCGCGGCTTAGTGGAAATAGGAGAACTAGGAGTCGGATTCCTGATTAATAAGGATATAGCTGGTAACATACCGGAAATCTATGGCATTAACGAGAGGGTGGCAGGTTTCGTTGTGAAACTTAATAAGAGGTACAAATTGAAGGTTCTATTCAGGTCTACGCCCCCACATCCAGTCATGAAGATCATGAAGTCGAAAGCTTCTATGAAGACGTTGAATCGGCAATGAGTAAAGTCAAAAGAAAATACACTATACTGATGGGCGACTTCAATGCCAGGGTAGGCAAGAAGCAGGCTGGATACAAGTCAGTGGCGGAATATGGCATAGGGCCTAGGAACAGCAGGGGAGAGTTATTAGTAGAGTTTCCAGAACGGAATAATATGCGGATAATGAACCCCTTCTTCCGCAAGTGCGAGAGCCGAAAGTGGGCGTGGAGTAGCCCTAATGGTGACACTAGAAATGAAATAGACCTTATACTCTGCTCTAACCCTGGCATCATGCAAGATTTGTACGTGCTCGGCAAGGTGCGCTGCTGTGACCCTAGGATGGTAAGAACTCGAATTAGCCTAGACTTGAGTAGGCAACAAAAGAAACTGGTACATAAGAAGCCGATCAATGAGTTAGCGGTAAGAGGGAGAATAGAGGAATTCTGGACCAAGCTACATAACAGGTATTCGGCTTAACTCAGGAAGAGGACCTTAGTGTTGAAGCAATGAACGACAATCTTATGGGCATCATTAAGGAGTGTGTAATAGAAGTCGGTGGTAACTTCGTTAGAAAGGATACCAGTAAGCTATCGAAGGAGACGAAAGATCTGATCAAGAAACGCCAATGTATGAAAGCCTCTAACGCTACAGCTAGAACAGCACTGGCAGAACTTTCCTAGTTAATCAACAAGCGTAAGACGTACAGCTGTCATAAGGAAGCATAATATAAATAGAATTGAACATGCTCTCAGGAACGGAGGAAGCCTAAAAGCAGTGAAGAAAACACTAGCAATAGGCAAGAGTCGACACGCAAGAGTCAATAGGCAAGAATCAAGGGTCAAGGCAAGCGACAAAGCCGGCAATATCATTACTAATATGGATGAGATAGTTAAAGTGACTGAGGAGTTCTATAGAAATTTATACAGTACCAGTGGCCCCCACGACGATAATGGAAGAAAGAATAGTCTAGAGGAATTTGAAGTCCCACAAGCAACGCCGGTAGAAGTAAAGAAGGCTTTGGGAGCTATGCAAAAGGGGAAGGCAGCTGGGGAGGATCAGGTAACAGCAGATGTGTTGAAGGAAGGTGGGCAGATTGTTCTAGAAAAACTCGCCACCCTGTATACGCAATGCTTCATGTCCTCGAGCGTTCCGAAATTTTGGAAGGACGCCAACATAATCCTAATTCATAAGAAAGGGGACGCCAAAGATTTGAAAAATGAGAGACCCATCAGCTTAGTGTCCGTTGCCTACAAAGTATTCACTAAGGTAATCGCAAATAGAGTCAGGCGCACCTTACACTTCTGTCAACCAAAGGACCAGGCAGGATTTCGTAAAGGCTACTTATATTCACACTATCAGGTGATAGAGAAATGTGCGGAATATAACCAACTCTCATATATAGCTTTCACTAATTACGAAAAAGCGTTTGATTCAGTCGAAACTTCAATAGTCATCGAGGCATTACGGAACCAAGGTGTAGACGAGCTATATGTAAAAATACAGACAGGTATATATAGCGGCTCGGCAGCCACCGTACTCCTCAGTAAAGAAAGCAACAAAATCCCAATAAAGTCGTCAGGCAGGGAGATACGATCTCTCCAATGCTATTCACAGCTTGTTTACAGGAGGTATTCAGAGACCTCGAATGGGAAGAATTGGGGATAAAAGTTAATGGAGAATACCTTAGTAACTTGCGATTCGCTGATGATATTGCCTTGCTTAGTAACTCTGGGGACCAATTGCAATGCATGCTCACTGACCTGGAGAGCCAAAGCTGAAGAGTGGGTCTAAAAATTAATCTGCAGAAAACTAAAGTAATGTTTAACAGTCTCGGAAGAGAACAGCAATTTACAATAGGTAGCGAGGCACCGGAAGTGGTAAGGGAATACATCTACTTAGGGCAAGTAGTGACCGCAGATCAGGACCATGAGACTGAAATAATCAGAAGAATAAGAATGGGCTGGGGTGCGTTTGGCCGGCATTCTCAGATCATGAACAGCAGGTTGCCATTATACCTCCAAAGAAAAGTGTATAACAGCTGTGTCTCATCAGTACTCACCTACGGGACAGGAGCCTGGAGGCTTACGAGAAGGGTTCTACTTAAATTGAGGACGCCGCAACGACCTATCGAAAGAAGAATGATGGGTGTAACGTTAAGGGATAAGAAAGGAGCGGATTGGGTGAGTGAACAAACGTGAGGTAATGCTATCTTAATAGAAATCAAGAAAAACAAGTGGGCGTGGGCAGGACATGTAATGAGGAGGGAAGAAAACCAATGGTCATTAAGGGTTACGGACTGGATTCCATGAGAAGGAAGCATAGGAGGGGTGCCAGAAAGTTAGGTGTGCGGATGAGATTAAGAAGGTTGCAGGGATAACATGGTCACAATAAGCACATGACCGGGGTAGTTGGAGAAGTATGGTAGTGGCCTTTGCCCTGCAATGGGCGTAGCCAGGATGATGATGATGATGGTACTGCTGCTGCTGCTGATGATGATGAGTGTATCTGCTAGCCGGAGTCAAGCGATGATTCCATGCTGTCCGGAAGCATGGTCGATTGCTTGGCTCCGCAAGTTTTCTCATTTCGGCAGGTAGTTCGGGACTCACTACTGAATAACGGGCGCCAGTGTCCACGAGGGCAGTGACCTTGGTCTTTGTCGACCCGGAAGGGAATGTTCGCGGAAATATTTTTGTCGTTGATGACATGCGCCTCTGAAAGGGAATGATTGGCCTTCGGCTGGCGTGCCGAAGGAAGAGCGCGTTTTATTGATCGTTCAGGAGCAGCCCCACCCCCTGAGCCCGCTCCTCCTAGCTTTTCAGGAGTGGGCTAGGAGACGTTGTCTACTCCCAGTGCCATGAGGAAAGGCTGAGTGACGACCAGGTGATGTAGAACGTCGAGGGGGTCGAGATTGGGACTGACGCCGCTGAAAAGTCGGGGACTGGTGGCTCGCGAAGTACTCGGCAATAGCTCAGACACGCTCACCATTAGAGGATGGACGTGGATCTCAGCGAAACCCAGGGAAGCGCATCTGCCTGTATGTGCACTCTCTCTACAGTCTACTAGATTCATCACAATAGTAGCAGAGCCGCCGATTCTCGGGAGCGCACCACACAGTAAATTTCCGCACGCTTTGACTTGGGCTTGCGTATACGGCTGGAAAGGTATTGTGCCGTCGGTTGCGCAGATGTATAGGACGGATAGCCAACTACTGATATAGGAGCTCTTAAGGCTTCGGGTTAGGTAAGGAGAGGGGCATGGCCTGCCGGTGCGAGCAGCGGTTGTACCAGCTGCCTGACCTTTTCGCTGACCACGTCCACGCAGTCACGTAGGGTTATATATTGTGTGGAGGCCGGCTGCATGGCAGCGCCGCTTTCCCACCATCATCATCACCTGGACCTGGCTTATGCGCCCGTAACACGCGCAGCCACCCTGGGGCCGGAGTGCGAGGAACGGCGACCAGGATGCAGTCCATTTCGTTTGAGCCTTCGGCCAGTAAAGGTTGCCTGTTCCGTGGCTCTTGCACCCTATGCCGTCCCCGAGAGCCTCGACTACTGGCTCTGAAGCCCTGGTCCTGAGGACACATTTGCCGCCCAACGTGGGTCCAGCTGGTGGTTCTCAGAAGGTAGGCATCAGGGGCTCCTTTTCCGTTAGCTAGAGTTTCTGGCAATTTGATGGCAGCGTTTCTAGTGTTTCTCGCAGTGGGGTTTCGGCTTCTTGTGTGGCGTCATTTATGTGCCTATATATTTTGCGTCTTGTCTTTGGTTTGCTTTCTGGCTTTCTATGGAGACGCGCTCTTCGGCACGCAATGCAATCTCCGAAGCCGATGAACAGCCTCCCGGAGTCTCGACTGTGACCGGAGCTGGAGCTATGAAGCCAGTATGCAATGGTCTGATCGCCTTTGGGCCAGATCACCACGCTGTGCTAGCCTAACAGATCGGCTCTCAGACTTCGCTGCTGCCACGCGCACGGGACACGAGCACGCGCAGGCCGCGATGCTGACGAAGCTGACGTTGTGCGTTCCAACGTTTAGCGACTGCGACGCCGGGAAATCGGTCACTGGTTTTTTGGATGATTTGGCCTTTTACAGGGCGGTTTCGGGTGTCTCGGATCGAAGCTTATGTTGCTCGAAGGAGTCCTACCAATTGCTATTTGTGGTATCGCGGCACAGTGGCTGCGTCTGCAGCCTCTGTTCTTGTCCATAGACCAATTAGTAGCCGTGTTCCGAGCAGAGTTCCTGCCGATATACTACGGCTACCGCATCCGACGCGAGCTTGACTCCCGAACGCAAAACCCAGATGAGATTCTGCGAGAATAGGTTCGGGCCATGCAGGAACTCTTTCGACGCACTGATCTCAGCGCCACCGAGTCCACTAAGGTCTCACATGTTTTGCGAAGGTGCCACCCTCGCCTCAGACCATATCTCGTCGGTTATTCATTTCCCTCCCTTGAGGAACTTGCGGGCTTTGCGCAAGAAATCACGAAGACGCACTTTTGGGAGCAAGATTACGCTCCTCCACCACCACCTGTCGACGTCGCCCTCGAGGCAGCCTGTGCCTTGAGGGTGACAAACACTGGGACAGTAGCGTTGTACTGTCCCCGGCCCTGAACTTGCCTGGTGGGCCCGCATGGACAACTCGGTTCTCTTAGCCCCTTTAGCGGAAACTTCATGGCGGCGGGGGCCCTGCAGGGCCAGGGATTCGGGCGACAACGTTCTGCCACCACTACACCGGTTCCCTCCCTCAAACCGGCAACGAAATCATCTGGGCACAGGAGGTCCCTTTCGTTCCACTTATAGGCCGCAGGCATTCACAGGGTACTGGGAAGATGCAGACCAGGCTGGCTCATGCTACAGTTGTGGTCAGCATGAACAATACCGGCATGAATGTCGAATGATGCGGCAAACTCACACAATGTAATACGCGCTTGAGAGCTGCTACCGGAGCATTAATAATGGCACGAGTTGCGGTGCGCTCTCTAAGGAGCAAGACATGTCGACAGCATTTTAATTTTTGTTCGGGGTTGGGAATACCCATGCTACTGGGCGGGAATTTTATTCCCGTGAAAGCAGTATTAGATTTGAGAAACGGCGGCTTGCGAGTTCTTGTCGAGAAATGCGCTTTTGAGGATGCGCAGAAACGACAGCTCGTGTGCACGCTGGAGCCGTTCGCAATCATGTTCACGGAAAAGCCAGGCGGCACTCATGTACTGCGTCACCGCATCTATAAAGGAAACGCACAACCATGTAAATGCAACCCAGGATTACTGAGTGCGCGCAAGCGGGCGTTCCTGGAGGAGATGATTGACACTGATGTGGTGAGACTGTCTCAGAGCCCTTCGGCTTCTCGTGTCGTTCTAGCGCCTCAAATAGATGGCACTGCTCGGTTATGCGTAGACTATCGACGCTTAAAAGATGCCACGGTTGGGGATGCTTATCACTTTCCCTTAATTCAGTCGATTCTGTCAGATATGGGTAGTGCAACGGTGTTCACTACTGTCGAGTGCTCTCGGTGATTTTCGCCAACTGAAATGGAACCCGCTGACATCCGTAAATTCACTTGCTTTAAAGGACTTTTCGAATGTGTCCGCGTGCCATTTGGCTTGAAGAACTCACCTAGTGGTTTCCTACGCCTAATGAATACTGTTCTCTACGAAGGGCGGTACAGTCGTGCTATAGTATGTAAGGATGATGTTATCTTCTTGCGCAATATTGAGGAGCACTTAGAACACCATGCCATCGTTATTCAGAAAATGCAGAGTTGGACTTACCGTGAACCCCCCCCAAAAGTCCCAGTTAGCGTGGTCAAGAGTAGACTTGCTCGGTTTTATTGTGAACGATGGTCAGCTTCTTCCTAATGACGTGAAGCTTCGCATCATTGCAGACTGCCCTTGCCCGCACGAGGTCAAGAGCTTGCAGCGTTTATTGGGAATGATTAGATTCTACCGTTCTTTCATACCACGCTACGCAGATCTCACAATTCCGCTTATTAAACTACTGCGGAAAGGCGTAAAATGGAGTTCGGGTGACTCAGCACAACGCATTTAGAACACTGATCAGTGTAATTGCTAAGACCACAGCTCTAATACTCCTAGACTTAAACAAGCCGTTTGTGCTACAAACAGACGCTACCTACTACGGTCTAGGCGCTGTTCTAACAGGAATCGAAGGGTGAGTCGCAGCCAGTTGCGTGCTACTTCCCAGTTGAGTTGCTACTTGCCAGTTGAGTTCTACTTGGCCAGGCATGCGGCAGGACGTTTTATTATATCCGCGAAGCCGTTCGATTTGTGGACGAGTAAAACCACGTGTTGGCCTGCCACCGGGCTTGATGCAGCCAGTTCTTACTCAAACCCCTTGTCAAAGTGTCGCGTGTGCGGTAATGGACCGTTTCCCCTGTACACCTCAGGGCAACCGCTACTTATTGGTGGCTACTGACCACTTTACGAAGTTGGTCGACTTATACCCATTGCGTGCTCTTACTTGGCAGAACATTTGGCGCTGTCTCCTTGGTGTCTTCTCGCGCTTTGGTTTGGCACTACAACTGATAACCGACGACGCCACTCACCTCACGAGTCGCACATTCTCGAAGACACGCTGTGACTTTGGCATGAAACACAAAAGGACAACGCCATACCATCCAAGGGCTAACGTAACAGAATGCATCTAGAGGAACCTGAGGTCCATGCTGATGACACATACCACCGATCATACGGAATTGGATGCTAAGCTTTCGAAAATATCATTTGCAGCACGTACTACGGTCAACAGATTTTTTTATTCAGATACCCTAAAGACCCTTACGAGCATTACATAGGGGGGGGGGTTAACAACACAATTAGGGGGGGAAAGGCAATATAGAACACCATGGGAAAGATCACCGAATACAACAAGAAAATATAAAAATTATAAAAGGAAAGAGAATTGCATACATGATGAAAAAAAGAACACTCCGTACAAAGCATGTAGATACACTTACAATGCGTCAAAGGCATAAAATTTTGCTTTTACCCAACATGCGTAAAACTGCGCTTCAAATTACTTACAAATGAGTCATGATCACGTATAGAAGCAATTTCTTTTGGCAGCTTGTTCCAGTGATGAATAGCAAGAAAGAGCAGTGATTGTCGCAGGAGATTCGTACGCGCAAACATGGAACGCACTTTGAAGGGATGGTCGAGGCGGGGGAAAATTTTTCGTGGTGGTTTGATATGGGATGCTGTAAAGGATGACGGGGTATGATGGAATCTGTGGAAGTGGGAAAGCAGTGCTAACAGTCGTCGTGTTTCTAGAGACGGTAATTGGAGGGACTCTTTGATAGCCGTGATGCTGGATGTTCTAGAGTATGTTTTAGTGATGAAACGTGCTGCTTTATTTTGTAAAGATTCCAGCTTGTTTATTAGGTAAGCCTGATTTGGATTCCATATTATGGAAGCGTATTCAATCTTTGAGCGAACTAGAGCTGTGTTCTGGTGTAAAATCAGATCCACTGGTTTTACACCTACATATCGGAACTTTGGCAGGAAAATTTCATTTCCGTTAACGTATACATTGGTACCGTCGCATTTGGCCTATTCTGCTAATGGCTATTCGTCAATGCACGACGTAACCGGCTTACAACCGCTATCACTGCTGCTCGTGAGAAATTGAATAACGCTCGGCTCGAGCGAACAAGACAATATAACTCGCAAGATTCATAGGTGTGTTGATGGTCACTGCATTTTGCAGAAGTTTGGCGCTCTCGGTAGCTGAGCGAACCATGGCCAAAACACTCGCATTTGCAACAGTGGGGAGATTTGGCACGTGTGGCCTAACACGGAGCTTGATATACCCGGCCTTGATAGAGTCGGGCAGGACACTTGAAGCGAAGGTGAGGATTAGGTGCTTGGTCTGGATTTCTTTGCTATCCAGCCTCATAGATCTTTTGACATTGACAACATTCTGCTCACTGAAGCCCTCCAAGAGCTCAGCCTCTGTCAGCTCTAACAAATCTTCGTCCAAGATAAAGCCGTGTGGTGAGGGGTTACTGGCACTTGAACGTCCCCAAATGACACTAGACTGGACAGGTTTCTGTACTGTTTCTGATCATAGACCTTCAAGAGGAGACCGCCATTTGCCATTCTTGATGCCTTACAACTTGGTCCAAGAACCTCAGTTAGAGACTTGGAAACTAGAAAAGAAGGTGATTTTTCGTACTTGTTTATCTGATTTTTCTAAGTGAATGGCGTGGAATCGCGATAATTTTGGTCTTTGACATCCAAAGAACAGGAACACATCTGCCGTGCGCCCTCTTTTTGAGGGCGACCAGGGAGTGGAGGGAAGAAACTACCCATAAGAGTATTTGAAAACTTAAGCAGCAACGCCAGCTGTCAAACGGGTCTTTCAAACGCCAGCTATACGTTACCACTATAACCGAATATGACATAACCTAAGTATGCTACTCATACAGGGTTAACGCTGGCTACCTAGAATATGGGAAGTAATGCAGTAGAGAGGAGAAATGAGGGAAGGTTAAAAGTGAGACAGAAAGACGAAGATTGCAGAGGAGGATAGGAAAAGGCAACTAGTGATTTTCCCCGGATCCGTAAGTCCTGAGGTGCCCTCTAAGTGAAGTTGAGGCCAAAGGGGTGCGTTGCGTAACCAGGGGCCCTTAAAGGTCAAAACACACAGCATCTTCTCAACCCCCGGGATCCCCTTTTCCGTGGACACTGCTAAGCCCCGCACGGTTAGACGCAGGAGGGTCCAGCCCTCATGTGTCCGGATACGTGGTGACGCAACACACCAAACGCCCGCTGACGCAGATGCCCCTGCGGTTCCATAAATTGGGGGTCCAGAGTAGCCTGCGGGTCCAGATTAGCCGACAAATATTCGCGAAAACGGCGTGGTTGCTTAGTCACTACGACGTCGCGCCACTAAGCACGAGGTCGCGGGATCGAATCGCGGCCGCGGCGAACACACCTGGTTGGGGCGGAATGCGAATTTTCTTGCTTTTCTTTTCAAGAAAAGCAAGAAAATTTGAGGTTACCTAAGCACCTATGAGTTGTGAATGCGAAAGCATTATGGTCCGTTTGAACGCGGCTGAGCGGTCCTCAAATTTTACGCTACGGTAATAACCCGCTCTGCTCCGTGCAGGCGCGCTCTTGACGTGGTGTCACCGCCAATGGAAATTTAGGTGCCGTTTCGCTACCACAGATGCCGCCTGCTTTATAACTCGTGGTACATTTGACGCTTCTGCATCGATAAGCTCCCGCAAATAATTTTGTTATGCGTAACATATGTTGAATGTATTCTGTACATTTCCTTTTCATGATGACAGTCCCCTTTGAGTAGTTGACCTATATAAACATACTCTTGCACATATGATAAAGGCAGACTGTAAATCATGTATTCTCGTTTTCTGGCAAGGCTATTGAACATTACCTTGTCTTGTGCTGCACGTTAATCTGCACGTCCTCAATCTTTTATTGCTAGTCATCTCTAGCGATGCTAAACAGGATAATGCTATGAGCACACCGTTGGTTGGATAAATATTCGCTGTTGACCTTCAATCGTAGGCTTTCGCACTTAAATTCATAGAATACTTCTAAGCATGCAGTGCTTAGCATTGGAGAGGTCTATTCTTGCCTGAGGCCTCTTCGATCGGTATCTTTTCATTTTTCTTGTGGAATATGAACGTAGTTCTGGAGTCCCTATCGACAGTTGCTAAGGCATTCACGTATGCTTCATTTACTCATGTAGTATTTCATGCCTCCATGACTACTGGTATCGCCCTTCAACCTAATGCATTGGTCCAATCTCCGAAAGCCGTACAAAGAAGACATAAATGTCAGAAATACCTCATTGACGTCATTCATCTGATTCATTGTAGAATGCCGCTTCCTGAAGCTAGCGAGTTCTCAGGCTTGATTGAAATTATGTATAGCCCTTAGTCTATTGGAAACTACCTTGGTGAATATTTTGTACAATACTGGAAGCAAGTCCCAGTCTCCTCCTAATGGGCGCATAGTTCTTCAATTCTTTAACGCCTTCCTTCATATGAATTAGCGTCATGTTGACATTCTTCCAACTCTCTGGTATACTTGAAGCCTTAAGGGATTGCGTATAAATGGCAGCATGCTTTTCGAGTATACTAGCCTCTGCATCATTAGTTAAGTGGACTATTATTCCATAATTTTCAGCCACTTTTCCCTGGGACACGTCTTACAAAGCTCTTCTAAGCTCATGGCTAGTTAAAAATCTGTCTTCTGAGTCCTCGTCGTTGCTACGTCGTTAAGATGGCGTAGTTGGACTGTGTGCTCTGCATTTGAGTATAAAATTGCTCAGCTTTTTGTAATATACATGAACTGCCGGGCCTATCTTTCATGGCAATCATCTTGCTCATTTCTATGGTATGTAGTGTTCTCACTGATCTTGTGTTACCTTTTACTACTGTTTACGTAGATTTAATAAAAAAGCATACAAGAAATATGTCAGACAACAAAATGTTTTCACTGGAAACATCGTCTTCTTTCCTATGCTTAAATACCTCCTTACACACGTTTAATAAAGAAAGCATCCGTTATTAGGTCACACGGAATACTCACGTTCAAGAAAAGTTTTGTAGCATCATTTGCGAAAAGATGTATCTGCATTACTTTGCAGGTGTTGTAACCAGCGGAATGAAATTGGATATGCTCATCTACAACGCTCCAATCCAGTCCGTCGTAGCGGCCGAATTCTACTCCATTCTGATAGCCCTGTGTAACGAAAACAAAATGTGAGATGTTGGTTTAGGCAGTACGTGTCGTCAAGACCCGCTTCATAATAATAATAATAATAATAATAATAATAATAATAATAATAATAATAATAATAATAATAATAATCCTGGTTACGCCCATTGCAGTACAAAGGCCTCTCCCATACTTCTCCAACTACCCAGGTCATGTAATAATTGTGGTCGTCCCTGCAAACTTCTTCATCTCATCCATCCACCTAACTTTCTGCCACCCCCTGCTACGTTTCCCTTGCCTTGGAATCCATTCTGTAACCCTTAATGACCATCGATTATCTGCCGTCCTCATTACATGCCCCGCCCATGCGCATTCGTTTTTTTTATTTCAACCAAGATGTCATTTACCCGCGTTTGTTCCCTCACCTAATCTGCTCTTTTCTTACCCCTTAAAGTTACACCATCATTCTTCTTTCCATAGCGCGTTGCGTCGTCCTCAATTTAAGTTGCCCCTTTTTAGTAAGCCTTCAGGTTTCTGCCCGTGCGTGAGTACTGGTAAGGCACAGCTGTTATCCACTTTTCTCTCAAGGGATAATGGCAACCTGTTGTTCATGATCCGAGAATGCCTGCCCATTCTTATTCTTCTGATTATTTCAGTCTCATGATCCGGATCCGCGATCACTAGCTGCCCTAAGTAGATGTATTTCCTTACCACTTCCAGTGCCTCGCTACCTATCGTAAACTCCTGTTCTCTTCCGAAACTGTTATACATTACTTTAGTTTTCTGCTTATTAATTTTTAGACCCACCCTTCTGATTTGCCTCTCGATGTCAGTGAGCATGTATTGCGATTCTTCTCCTGAGTTACTAAGCAAGGCAATATCATCAGCGAATCGGAAGTTACTAAGGTATTCTCCATTAACTGTTATCCCCAATTCTTCCCTATCCAGGTCTCTGAATACCTCCTGTAAACACGCTATGAATAACATTGGGGAGATCGTATCTCCCTGCCTGCCGCCTTTCTTTATTTGGATTTTGTTGCTTTCTTTATGGAGAACTACGGTGGCTGTGGAGTCGCTATAGATAGCTTTCAGTATTTTAACATACTGCTCATCTACACCCTGACTCCGTAATTCCTCCATGACTGTTGAGGTTTCGACTGATTCAAAGGCTTTTTCGTAATCAATGAAAACTATATATAAGGGTTAGTTATATTCGGCACATTTCTCTATTACCTGATTGATAGTGTGAATATGGTGCATTGTTGAGTAGCCTTTACGGAATCCTGCCTGGTTCCTTTGGATGACAGAAGTATAAGGTGTTCCTGATTCTATTTGCGATTACCTTAGTAAATACTTTGTAAGCAACAGACAGTAAGCTGATCGGTATATAATTTTTGAAGTCATTGGCGTCCCGTTTTTTATGCATTAGGATTATGTTATCGTTCTTTGAAGATTCAGGTACGCTCGATGTCATGAGGCATTGCGTATACAGGGTGGCCAGTTTTTCTAGAACAATCTGCCCACAATCCTTCAACAAATCTGCTCTTATCATATCCTTCCCAGCTGCCTTCCCCCTTTGCATAGCTCCCAAGTCTTTCTTTACTTCTTCCGGCGTTACTTGTGGGATTTCAAATTCCTCTAGACTATTCCCTCTTCAATTATCGTCGTGGGTGCCGCTGGTACTGTATAAATTTTTATAGAACTCCTCAGCCACTTGAACTAGATCATCCATATTAGTAATGATATTGCCGGCTTTGTGTCTTAACGCATACATTTGATCCTTGCCTATTCCTAGCTTCTTCACTCTTTTTAAGCTTCCTCCGTTGCCGAGAGCATGTTCAATTTTATACATATTATACTTCCTCATGCCAGCTCTCTTACGCTTGTTGATTAACTTGGAAAGTGGTGCCATTTCGATTCTAGCTGCAGGGTTATAGGCTTTCATACATTGGCGTTTCTTCTTCAGATGTTTCGTCTCCTGCGATAGCTTACAGGTATTCTAGTTACCACCGACTTCTATAGCACACTCCTTAATGATGCCCATAAGAATGTCGTTCATTGATTCAACACTAACGTCCTCTTCCTGAGTTAAAGCCGAATACCTGTTCTGTAGCACGATCCGGAATTCCTCTATTTTCCCTCTCACCGTCAACTCATTGATGGGCTTCTTATGTACCAGTTTCTTCCGTTCCCTCCTGAAGTCTAGGCTAATTCGAGTTCTTACCATGCTATGGTCACTGCATCGCACCTTGCCGAGCACGTCCACATCTTGTAGGATGCCAAGATCTATTTCAGGTCTATTTCATTTCTCGTCTCGCCATTTGGGCTCCTCCACGTCCACTTTCGGCTATCCCACTTGCGGAAGAAAGTCTTCATTATGTGTATATTATTCTGTTCTGCAATCTCTACGGATAAATCTCTGATGCTATTACTAGAGCCTATGCGATATTCACCACTTACTTGTCTCCAGCCGGCTTCTTGCCTACGCTGGCATTGAAGTCGCCCATCACTATAGCGTATTTTGTTTCGACTTTACCCGTCGCCCATTCCACGTCTTCATAGAAGATTTTTACTTCCTGGTCTTCGTGAATGGATGTAGGGGGTAGACGTGTATGACCTTAAATTTGTACCTCTTATTAAGTTTCAAAAGACCTGCCGCCCTCTCGTTAATGGTACAAAATTCATGTATGTTACCAGCTGTGTCGTTTTTAATCTGGAATCCGACTCCTAGTTCATGTCTCCCCGCTAAGCCGCGGTAGCCTAGGACGTGCCCGCTATTTAGCACTGTATACATATGCTTCACTGAGCCCAATTATATCCCATTTACAGCCCTCTAATTCCTCCAATAGCGGTGCTAGATTCACCCTCACCAGATAACGTTGTAGCGTTAAACGTTACTAGTTTCAGATTCCAATGGCGGCCTGTTCAGACCCAGGCAATATTAGCACTCTCTTCTGCGTAACAGGTCTGACCGCCGCCTTGGTCAGTTGCGTCGCAGCCGCTGGGGAGTGAGGGCCGGGGTTTGATTGTTGTATTCATGTAGGAGGTTGTGGCCAAGTACTCCAGCAGGGTGGCCAATCCTGCTCTGGTGAGGGAGTGCGTTACCGATTCTGGTCACCGGGATCAGGCCGCACTCCAGGCGTGTTTATGCAATTTTATCAACACGCAGATTTTTTTAAAATCCGGTGCAAAATTGCGTGGTACCGGGATTCGAACCATGGTTGTCTTGCACGCGAGGCAGATGCTCTACCTCTACGCCAGCGCTGCACCCGACAACAATCAAGGTCATTGCCAAGACCCACTTTGGAGAACAAATAGTCCGGATATAGAGCATCTGGGTTCACTGCGCCTGGCACATATGCAAATATCGACAAATACACCGCAAACCTTGTCCAATAAGTATATGTCATCAGTGAGGTGAGAATGGCAAGTGAAAATTGGTATTAAAAAAGCTACCATCCTGCCATGACCACGGTAGATTTCATGCGCCTACATTTTTAATGCGCTTGCTATGCACACATGTCTAGACGGGTAAAATAATCTATAGCTTCAACGAACTCTGAGTAACGAGTATCAGGTAGGTGAAAGCAAAGAACGACGGAAATACTTACAAGACGGGTGGCATGATTAAATTATTAATGAGTTTCAATGGCGCAGGGGCGAGTGCTGGCCAAAGAGCGCCAAATACATGGTGGACTAAGTTGACTGTGGTACATGATGTGAAAGATGTAATATGGCTTTAAAGATTCCTAGGATTCCGTAAACTATACATGCACTAAAGCATGACAATGAAAAATGTGGTGTGCTATGACCATGAAATATTTGTTGCGAAACAATCATATATTATAAGGATATGCAAGTAGCCGTAATGGCCCACTGTGGCCCCTGACAGCAAAGACCTTAAAGTAAGTCCTCTAAATATTATCGCACCAGCAGCGTTTGATAAGAGGCTGTACCACGGATTGCTTGGCTATACAACGTGCAATGCACAGATATCGTTTTAAAAAATCGCAGTTTCGCCTGAAAGGCGAAGCATCGATTGCGATATCAAATTCGTGGACATCTGTACGAACAAAGGATAGTAGTTTTATCGACCGTATACACTTGGAAACATTCGATTACTAAGTGAATTAACAAGCATGGTGCCAGCTCCCACAAACAAACATGAACTAATCACACTTGGTGGGTGCGGCCAATCGTAAAAACGCTCGTGTTAGAAAGCGCGGCAGCACAAGCGAGCAAAGTGGCCCTGCGCTCTATCTCTTCACCGCAATAGCGGCGAGAACACAAGGCGAACACAGGTGTGAGCCGTCTGGAGATTTTTTTCAAGATGCGGCGCACGACCGCGCGTGGCCGTGCAAACTACGCACTTGTTGGTTCAGTCGAAGCAGCCCTTCCGCACTTTCCCTCCTCCTGCGCTGCCTTCCAGCTTTCCTAGATATATGTCGCGCGAGACTGAGCCACGATCGCCAGTTGCGCTTGCGCTCGGCTGGCTCTCTACACGTCGCAGATGGACATCAAAATACAGTGCCCCGAGCGGGGCGCGCCTCCCCGATTATCACGCGCCCTCACCCATCCTTACACATGGCAAACATTGGCTTTCAAGATACAGCGGTCCGGGTGGGGCGCGCCTCCTCGAGTATAACGAGGCCTCATCCATCCTTATCCATAGCAGACATTGTCTTCGTCGCATATGGCTTTCAAGATACAGTGGTCCGGGTGGGGCACTCCAACCCGAGTATAACGTGCTCTCACCCATTCTTACCCATGGCAGACATTATCTTCGACGCATATGGCTTTCAAGATACAGCGGTCCGGGTGGGGCGCGCCTTCCCGAGTATAACGAGCCCGCATCCATCCTTATCCATGGCAGACATTGTCTTCGTTGCATATGGCTGTCAAGATACAGCGGTCCGTGTGGGGTGCACTTCCCCGAGTATAACGCGCCCTTTCCTATCCTTACCCACGACAGACATTGTCTTCATCGCATATGGCCTTCAAGATACAGCGGTGCGGGTGGGGCTTACCTCCCCGAGTATAACGCTCCCTTTCCCACCCTTACCCACGGCAGACATTGTCTTCATCGCATATG
Organism: Dermacentor variabilis; assembly: GCF_050947875.1. Classification (NCBI taxonomy): domain Eukaryota; kingdom Metazoa; phylum Arthropoda; class Arachnida; order Ixodida; family Ixodidae; genus Dermacentor; species Dermacentor variabilis. Next base: position 892 of record NW_027460776.1, on the reverse strand, counting down.
GCTTTCAAGATGCAGCGGCCCGGGTGGGGCGCGCCTCCCCGGGTAGCACGCGCCGTCCCCCATCCTTACCCCACGGCGGACATTGTCTTCATCGCATATGGCTTTCAAGATACAGCGCTCCGGGTGGGGCGCACCTCGCCGAGATAACACGCCCTTTCCCGTCCTTACCCACAGCAGACATTGTCTTCATCGCATATGGCTTTCAAGATACAGCGGTCCGGGTGGGGCGCACCTTCCCGAGTAGAACGCGCCGTCCCCCATGCTTACCCCACGGCGGACATTGTCTTCGTCGCATAAGGCTTTCAAGATACAGCGGTCCGGGTGGGGCGCACCTCCCCGAGTATAACGCGCCCTCATCCATCCTTACCCATGGCAGACACTGTCTTCGTCGTACATGGCTTTCAAGATACAGCGGTTTCGGCTGGGGCGTGCCTCCCCGGCATGACGCGCCCTCATCCATCCTTTCCTACCCGTGGCAGACACTGTCTTCGTCGCATATGGCTTTCAAGATACAGCGGTCCGGGTGGGGCACGCCTCCCCGAGTATAACGTGCTCTCACCCATCCTTACCCATGGCAGACATTGTCTTCGTCGCATATGGCTTTCCAGATACAGCGGTCCGGGTGCGGCGCAGCTCCCCGATTATAACGCACCCTCCCCCATCCTTACCACGGCAGAGATTGTCTTCGTCGCATATGGCTTTCTAGATACAGCGGTCCGGGTGCGGCGCACCTCCCCGATTATAACGCACCCTCCCCCATCCTTACCATGGCAGACATTGTCTTCGTCGCATATGGCTTTCTAGATACAGCGGTCCGGGTGGGGCACGTCTCCCCGAGTAGAACGCGCTTTCCCCCCCTCCTTGCCCACCGTGGACAATGTCTTCGTCGCAT